>NC_051440.1:2514062-2518151 GCF_001649575.2 Kryptolebias marmoratus
TCAATTTTGAACCTTTTCACAAGATTCTAATTTTCTGATATGATGAATTTGAGATTTTCATTTGTTGTCATTTGTAATCATCAAAATTAAACGAAATAAACATTTGAAATATATGAGTTTGTATGTAATGCATGAATATAATATACAAGTTTCACTTTTTAAATGGAATTACTGAAATCAATCTACTTTTTCATGATATTCTAATTTTATGACCAGCACCTGTACATCCTACAGGTCCATTCATGCTCAACATTAAATATGCAAACATATACAGATGGAGCTTTCTGTCTGTCCTCTGTGTTGATTTCCTGTGGATTTTAGTACGTTGCCAGAGAGTTTACGAATGCAGGGTTTCCCCCAGAAAGAGCCTAAGCCTAGTGGTAGGTGGCCGTTCGCCGCCCAACCGTGATTTAGTAAAAAAAAGATTAAAGTTGACAGGAAAGTTGAAAATATGGCTATTTATTATGTGATATTGTAAGATATTTGTGCCAAACATTTACACAACTACAGTTTTACAAAACGGCACTTTTGAAATATTTTTTAAATAAAAATACAATTAAAATAACTACAAATTGTTTGCACCTAATTTGAATCCTAATTTAAGTCACATTACAAATAAATTAAATTATCATAAATGAAAAAGTGCAAACAAGGCACTGTCAAGACCAATGAATAACAACAGAGAACTCTGAAAAACAGAGAGATGCTGTACTGTACTGTCTTTTTTGTGCCACAGGCTGCATGTTGGATCACTACACAAAACATATCTAATGCTGAATTTAATAGCATCATTTTACTGTTAAACATGGATAAATTACCACACATCGTATTAATATTTTCACTAAGTACAAAACATGCTTACAGTATTCGGTCTTGTAAAGCCACCCGCTGAATTTCGGCTAAACTAACCATTTTTGTTTAAACCCGCTGATGTTTATTGCTGCGGCTCCTGCAACGTGCTAACTCCAGGTAGCTGAAGGTGGCTCGGCCTCAGGGCTCATTAGAGTCGTGCGGGGCTCCGCGAATGGCGCGCGGACCTGACTGCGCGGTGGAGGCGTTTATACTTGCCGCTTACGTCTGTTCAGTATCCTCTGCCAAGTTACAAAAGGTGCACAACGCGGCACAGGTGGGACCTTCGAGGAGGGGCGAGCACAGCACGATTGCGTCACAGGCTTATAATATGCTGGGGGAAACCCTGTGTATGCGTACCAAAACGGAACAGCCCCAACAGTTGTACAGTGTTGGACAACAGAAATGGACGAACATTCTGAAGAGAGGCTGTGAAAATGTGCAAGTGACCAGGGAGAACTCTCCATTCACATGCCAGGATGTATTTAACGGTCACACAGACCACCACAATCTACTGTGCTGCCTCTTTTTATGCCTTACTGAGAATGTGCCTTATCATAATCTCCTCCACCATTGCTATTGTCTGAATCTGACCTCTGAACAGCCCTCTAGTGGATGGATATCCTAACAACCACACAAAGGTGTATTTGAAACGGACTAAATAAATGGGCCTTACAACTGAGTAACTTTTGCCCCTTTCACACGGACCCTAACAGTCCCGGCTCCACTCTACTCGAGCGTTTACATCTGCATTTTTTTCGCACTCGGTCCCTGCTTCGGAGTAGGGCCAGCCGGGCCAGTCGGGCCAGCCCTGCTTCGTGGGCGGCGCAAGCTTAGTTCCTGTTCACTCATTGGTTGTGGGTGTGACCAGATGCAAGCATAAAGAGCGAACGGTAGGAATATAAAAAAACAGCGATAGCTTACCCTGCAATGTTTATGCCGTCTGTCCCCCAGCTGAAGGAGCTGTAAAGCCTGAAATCTCCGGCGGATAACAGCTGTCCTACTCCGCGTAACAATCGCGGCATCCAGAGCATTTCTTCCACTGCGCCTCTCTTCCTGAAGTCTCAGGAGAATCCCCAGAAGTTTAAAAAACAGCAACAACACAGGGCCAACGTTGTCCAAAGTGCTTTCGTTGTTTACACAACTTGCACCTGCTACCGACCAAACTGGCCCGTGTGAACGCGATGCATTCATTATCGAGCCGAGCCAAGTAGAGCCGGACTTCTGAATTAGGGTCCGTGTAAAAGAGGCATTTGAGAGTCAAATTCAACAAAGAATGGTCAACACAAAAATGGCTACAACTCAATGATAGTAGCTGAGAGCAACACATACTCTGAGTGCTGACACATTGATCGAGATTTTGCAGCATTGTGCAAGACTGTGTTTACTGTTATTGTCAAGGTTTGGTCCCTGAGAAACATCACTGGTCCCTGAGAATCATCTTCATGAGACCTCAGTATAACCTAATCTTATGCTGTACAAAAAAGTAGGAACAAACTTCAAAGTAAGCATCTTCTCACCGTTTTATCATTGTTCTGCATATCGTGCTGAATTTTTACAACAGAATCAAGTTCAAACTTCCATGTCTCTACAAAAGGCAGCACCTGCAGCACAAAAATTCCTTTTTATAAAAGTAATGGAAATGGTTACATATTTTAGTGCTTAACCAAGAGGCTGTGGTATTGATAAGCCTGATAATTTTGTGTATTGACAAGCTCTTTTCCATATTTCTTTTTAGCTTCATGACTGATTGATTCTTTGACGCTTCACCTGTTCTACATGAACACCCACAGATAGTCAAACATTCTAGGTTAAGTTACCAGGTTGATAACCAGGTTTGTAGAACCACTAGCCCCGATTCCTTATTATTAGGATTGGTTGAACCAAATCTCCCAGCATAAGTTGAACCTGCTTCGTAGTACAGGACCCTGGTAAGCAATAATCTTGTCCTACTTGAGCTCTGCCTTCTCGTCATATACAGACACTTGAAGGGTTGTTGGTTTAATTCTTGATAGATGAAACTTCCTGACCCAGTAAGGCAGCTGAAGGAAATCAGCCAGGGCTACCCGGACCCTTGTCAGAGGACACAAGAATTCATATTTAGGCAGCAGTGATGCGCAGCAGCTTCAGAAAGTATTCAGAAAGTATTCCTCTTCATTTATTGCAGTTTTATTATGCTGTAGCCTGATGCTACAATCAATAAAAAAACAACTCAATAAGCTATACCCAGTACTGCACAATGACCAAAGAAAAACAATTTTATACAATTTATAAAAAAAATAAAAATGAAATATCACATTTAGATAAGGTTTCTAAATGTACTTATCTAAATGTGAAACCTTTTGCAACAACACTTGAAATTCAGCTTAGGCTCCTCTCATTTCTCCTGATCTATGCGGAGATGTGTCTACACCTTGACTGGAGTCCAATGGTGGTAAATTAAAGTGAATAAAGCCACACAAACAGTTCTGGCTTGAATGCTGTCTTTGGAGGCTTTCCAAAAAAGAAGAGCACAAAATCTTCTGATCAAGGTCAACAAAGCTTGTTGAATCAAACATCTAAAGATTTGAGGCTAAAACTGCTGCCAAAGGTAGGTCAAGTCAGAACTGAGGGAAGAGTCTGAATACTGAGGGAGATGTGACATTTTCAATAAATTCACAAATCTGTGTAACGTTCTTATTTCAGTTTGTGATTATGAGGTACTGAGTATAGATTATTGAGGAAAAAATTAATTAAATTAATTATAGCATGAGGTTGCAACATAATGAAACAGTCTTCAAAAACTTTTCAGACCCTCTTCACTTAATTCAGAGTAAATTCATAAGGCATGGGCCGGTAACTGGTTTTAAGATGTACCATGGCATTAAAAAGTCAAGGTGCCAAAACCACTACATTTGCAGTCTACTGTTTAAATGCCTTATAATGAGATACCAAAAGCAAAATGGTGATTTTTTTTTTGTTCCCCCTCCCTCTGGTCACACTGAGCTCTGTGCAGCGATCCCCTCCTACTTGCTGCTCCGAGCTAGTGCTAGGCGATATAATGATACATATCGTGGGGACGATAGAAAAGTGTCTATCGTGATATATTTTCTTCTATCGTCTCTATCGTTTCTATCGTCTCTATGGTTTCTGTCGTTTCTATCATAATTGTATCAATGATTCATGTAAATATTTCATAACGTAAGCTACGACGAACGTATTAGTGTTGTCACTTTGCATACATTCAGTTTATATAAGTGA
>NC_051440.1:2518386-2522206 GCF_001649575.2 Kryptolebias marmoratus
GCTAACTCTGCTATGAGACTGTTTTCTCATCTGACGCCAACACAACAAACCTCTTCTATCACTTAAAGAAGAAACACGAAAAAGAATATTTAACAATCCAAAAAGTGCAAGGTCAAGCAAGTTGTAAAAGAGCCGGGGAAAGTTTCGAAAAGTGAAACTATAGCCGGCCGAAGATAATGGAGTCTGTTGTCATTTGATATTGTTACGTCGTAACAGGTACATATATATTGCGGCACTAAAATGCAGCAGATCTCATTTGTGGAAGTTCAGTTAAATGTCACTTCGAAATAAAGCTTGAAAAAGGTAAGAAATTAGATTTTTTTTCCATATTTTTCAGAGAATAACTTGGGGTATATCGTGATATATATTGTTATTGTGATATAAAATTATCCATATCGTGATATAGGATTTTTTCCATATCGCCCAGCACTACTCCGAGCCATTACTCAGTTGTGTACAGAAGCCGATAGAGGAACTCCTCTAAACTATTATGCTTTTAAAAAACAAAGATGTTGTTAGTTAGCTGACTGCAGGTTTACTACTGAGGCTAATAACCAGCTAATTAATTCCTAACATCTGCTTATCAGGCTCTCAAAGTTATTTGACAAAGAGCAGAGAAACAGAGGAGGAATAAAGATACAACTACTTCAGAGTTATAATAAACTATAAAAGTAAAGAGCAGCCATTTGTCTCTGGTGTTTTCACTGACACTAGAATGTATGACATTCAAATTTAAAATTTATTCTCAATACTCGTGATTAAATTAAAATTTCAGTCTTAATCCATATATCATCATAAATAAATGTAAAGAAAAATGTTGATCATAAATAGGTTTAAAATTGGTAAAAAGCTGAGATTTTACAAAAACTGTCAGTATGTTCACTTGAGTTCTTAGCCTCCTCATTTATATATGCATTAAAATTAAAAGAATTATAAATATTTTATTTATTACCATACATTTATACCTATAAAACAATCTTTATGAAGCAAATAAATCATGATGTACATTTTTGAATTAAGGCTTTAATACCTTAATACCAAGAAAATGATATTTTTTGCTCAAGGTTATCATACCATTAAAATCTCACACCAGCCCTTGCCTATACTTTACCAAATATATTGTTTAACAGTCTACTATTAGGTAAAAAAAAAAACCTAAACCATGCTGAACTCTAAAGACACTTCTTTTTAGAGATGCTGTTCTCTTCTTACTGGTCTGAGGAGATCACGATCCGTTCTCCATAGTCGACCAGGAGGCAGAGCGCCTGACAGGAAATGGAGTCGATGATGACAGATTCCATCACAGCACGACACCATGACTTCTTCACTGCCCAGTACACCACATACGCCTGAGAGGAAAAGAGACACCACACAAGTCACCAGTTGTCAAGTTTAAGGAAGAGCATTGGGGCGTTAGGTTAAGAACAAAACATAACTAGAACTTGGTATATTGCTAGATTGTAAGGGATGGAACGGTACATGTACTACTCAAACTGGGACAGTTCGGACATTGTCACTTCGACTGAATTGAGTTTCAGCAGGAATCCTCCCATATGATGAGCAGAAACACTGTTGTGAAGTCTTTAATTACAGATTAAATTCTAAAACCTGAAACACCAACATCATTTAGGTAGTCTGTATAATTTCTGCTCCTGTTCTGATAAGTGGTTTTCTTCTCTCCTTGGAAGCAGTGTGTACTTTTGGTTACACACAGTTTTGGATTTATGTTCCCTGATAACAGCGGTTGAGAGAAGTGGACTGAAGCATAATATTAGGTTAGCTTTTCATTAGCTTTCTCTATCACCCCAGACAATGTTTGGAAGAATAACTGCATGTATGCCGGCTTCTCATTGGTTGTTTTAGATCAAACAAACATCTCTAATGAGCGGGTTTATAGCCATCTGTAGACGTTATATTCTCGCTCATCCTGGGAGATGCCGAAGAAGCAATGTTTCTCTGGTTTGGATTTTAATGAAAGAAACCGCTGGATTACCAACCTTCTCACAGCCTAAAAGTCAGCTGAGTCTCACTGACTGACCTAGGCTACAACAGGACTGAGTTTTTTCTGATGTCCTCCAAGTGCAACAACAACCATCAACTTCTTCAACAAGCCTGAGCAACAATGAACCAACAAACAGTCTTATCATGTCAGTAAACTGAACTTTGAGCACTGAGACAAGAGTTTTCTCTCCCATTCAAAGAAATTAATACAATTATTTATTTAAAAACTTTCAAGTAAACTGATCAAAAAGGTTAATTTCACATTTCTGTATAAATATTTAGAGAAAGAAAATCTGAAAAACATGGCAAAATTATTCTTATTATTTTGTTGTTTCGAAAAACATTCCTCCCTTGACCATACTTTTAACTTTGGCTCCATAAGTTAGACCTCCCTGAGTTTAAAGGTCACACAGCTACTTTAATGAGAAGTTAGAAGGTCATGTATAGTTGAAGAACCATTCTAAGGTCTGAAAAGACTGATGAGAAATCAAACAGGTGAGATACCAGTCAGGTTAAGTTTGTAAAAAAAAAAAAGCTTCTTTAAAAATTTTGTTGAAATCTTGCCTCATCTCGGTCTCGAGGACAGTATCCTTTCCCTGTCCCGGGAAATGAGTGTCTTGTTACACCACTACAAATGACACGGTGTTAGCATACCTGCCCCTCCTCTAACAACGCGGGCTTCAGCCTGCTCAAGTCCTGAGTAACGTCATGGTAGAAAAGGTTCATCTGAGCCTGGAGGGTGTCGTAATGGTCCTTGGTCCCCGCAACACCACCAGGACCCCAAACAACCCGACCCCACAGGCAAGATGGGCTCTCCACCTTCAGAGACCACAGGACATGTTGTTAAGGTGCAACACAGTCACATTATTGTAAAATCATGCCTTTTTACATTTTATACAGTCCTCAATTAAACACTTATTAAACATTATGTCTACAGAAATAAAGTCAAGAAAAACTAAATGTCATTTTCACAACCAAACATACAAAAAATTGCAGCTGCAAGCAGCAATGAACGGCCTTCGCCTCGACAATCCTGCTGTGTTGCACTAAGTGCAGCTAGCCCGACACAAAAACCCCTCCTAATTGTCTTGGAGGTGGTTGTTCAAATGGAAGGGCTGGAAAAGGCAAAAATGTTTCCTAAACGGGGACTATAATTCAAAATGTGGAAAACAACAAGAAGGAACATCACCTTGCAATCTGCTATTTGTTAAAGTTTGAAGTTAATATGATGAAGCAGGTATGAGAACAAGGGCCATGAATAAAACATGCAGCTTCCTGCTCTCAGTAGGCGGGGCTAAGGAAATGACATAATACCCACATGTAGTGCGAGTACTGGACTTTGATCAAACATGTGGATTTAGGTGCAGAGCAGACGCTCTGTGTTATGTTTTTGACAAGAGTCAACGTTTGAGGTGGAGTCACGCCCACAGGCTGTGACCAAAACTCAAGCTCTTGATGACTTTAAATGTCCCCTGCCTTAATAAACACAGCACAAAAGTAAGGATATTTGTGTTTGGTCAGTTATTCCCTTTGTTGTAACAATACTTCTTGCCAATAAACCTTATTCAATCCCTCCAGGATTTCGCAGGCATTTTATGTGATTGTTGCGGGCTAAAATGCCTGATTTCATGGGGCATTTTCCTAAAAGTTGCAATTTTTTTTTTTTTTACTAAAACCAATAAACAACTATAGTTTTTAATATACACTCCTGATCAAAATCTTAAGACCAGTCAAAAAATTACAAGAATTTGCATTTTGCACTCTTGGATCTTAAGAAGGTTCTAAGTAGAGCTTCACAATGTTAAAAGAAGAAATCAGC
>NC_051440.1:2523253-2534644 GCF_001649575.2 Kryptolebias marmoratus
GGAGGTCTTGACAGTGTAAAGACTTGACAGAAAATGACATGGAATCCAGATTTTTGCACAGCTTTTGGCTTTTAAAGACTATGGTCTTAAACTTTTGATCAGCTGAAAAAAATCATGTTTGAGTGTAAATGCAGTTTGCAGAACATTCCCTGCTTAAAAGTTCTTGTCTCTTGCACTGATTTTTTCCTTTAACATTGTGAAGCTCTACTTAAAACCTTTTTAAGATCAAATAGTGCAAAATGCAAATTCTTGCAATTTTTTGACTGGTCTTAAGATTTTGATCAGGAGTGTATAAACCAAAAATACTTACTAGTTTTGTACGATAATTACCAACAAACATTGACATTATCAAAAGGTGCTTTATTTGAGAACTTTGATGGCTTATAAGCTGACATTCACGACCATTTCTGGATTGTCCCTCGTCTGCAGCTCTCCTCACATTTTGCAGACACAAAATGTTTGTCGTAGATGACTTGTGTTTATGTTCAATGATTACATTGCAGGACGTGCAAAACAGCTTCCCCCCACTCTTGTGCAGCTGGGTAAGAAACTGGTTTGCGCGGTCCTTTGCTAAAATCTTTGTGGGCAAATCTGAAGCATTAGCGCACATTTTCGCTTCGGTCGCTGCTCCTACATGCTCCCGGCATTCTGATGTGAACAGGATGTTACGTTGCATGTCTTCTTCGTGACTTATTTGGGGTTATTTTGTATTCCACATTACACAAACCCACAAAGAAGACACTAGACCGCAGAAACAGTGGCAAATTACTTTAGAAACAATAAATATTAGGTTAAAGTCGCGGGAAAGTTGCTGTGTTTTGGGCAAAGTTGTAAAATGTTGCTATTTCGCGGGGTTTGCTTGATTTTGCATTATTAGTTGCGATCGCAACATCGCGAAATCCTGGAGGGTCTGCTTATTGTTGGAAAGCCTGTTTATTTCCCCTTAAATCAGGGGTGGGCAACCCTGGTCCTGGAGGGCCACTATCCTGCATGTTTTACTTGTTTCTCTGTTCCTACACACGTGATTTGAATCAATGAGTGATTAACAGGCTTCTGCAGAACATGAAGAGGTCATTTAACCCCCGTATAAGGTGTGTTGGAGCAGGGAAACAAGAAAAACATGCAGGATAGTCGCTCTCCAGGACCAGGGTTACCTACCCCTGCCTTAAATGGTGCCACATCTGTAAGATGCATTTGCGGGGCGTTGTTTATAGGGGCAAATATTTCTCATTTTAAAAAACATCATTCTTTTAGGAATAAAATGTGCTAATAATATCATAAGAAAACACCTACCAAAAATGTGTGATACTCAAAAAAAAGAATTTCTGTTTTTCTTGTGAAAACATCATAAGCAGTTTATACACCCCATCAGATCCTGTTTAGCTGGTGGAACAGTATCTGACGGCCCTATGTATAGTCTGTCTGTCTATCTATCACGCTAGCAAAACAGTGGGTTAACTTCGCCGAAACACGTTGTTTGACCTTTCACGGTGTCCGTAGTTCCCTTGCAGAGAGAGCCCAGCGCGGCGGTTACGAGCCCTGAACAAGCACGCGCGTTTTTAGCCGCGTGAGCTGCAAGGAAACGCAGGGGGAACCGTATCTGATGGGGAACGCGTCTCGACGTAACAGCTTGACCTGAGGCTGATGCCGTTTTTTTTCTAGTACCTAAAATGTACACCGTATGCCAGCCTGCTGTCAGACATTTTTAGTCCTGAATTACTGTAGAAACTGTAGCTGTCCGCTCGTCAATGCGAAATATCTCACCTTTAAAATTGATATTTTGAGCATTTCCTGGGTTGGCAGATCCCACGCCACAGTTATAAGGCAACCAGGCACTAACATAAAGAAACAACACATTCAGTTAGTGTTAAATTATTTTTTGGTTGTTTGTTATTGGTTTTATCTGAAAGCAACATCATAAATTAAATCCACAGCTGCTGCTTCACGCTCGTTAGCCAACTAGCTAACCGTTAGCTCAACCGCGTCTAATTTACTCAATGTTACCGATTCTCTCAATATTAAACAGTGCAGCTCGGTGAAAAGCATTTACAGCACTTTAGTTTCGATAAAAGTCACGTCTTCTTACTCCGGAGCGTGTTTAGTAGGAGCTAAAGTCGTACCCTTCCCAGCGCTCCGGGTCCGTCGCGCCTGTAGGTTGGCTGGTTGAGGGGAAAAAGGGAGGAGGTCGCTCCTGGCCGATAGAGGGCGCTGAGGAGCAGGGCTGGGGTGGATCGATCCGAACATCGATACTGTATTATATCGGATCAGTACTTTATCCATCATGACTGTTCTACGCGTTCACTCACTCACGACATCGTGGTCACTATATAGCAGACTATATAGGGGGTAGAGAATTATAACACATTAAAGATACAATTCAGAATATATACTATATATAATACTCCAATATACTAAAATTATGAATAATATCACCTACAAAATATTTCTATACAGAACTGATTTTAGTTGTAGTATGCAGTAAAAACAAGCCACACAACATTATAAAAGCTGAATCACTGCTTGCTTTAGCTTGTGAATTACAGCACATCTTTAAAGTGTTTCATATTTAGACTTAAATGTTTAATATTGAGGATCAGTTCATGTTTTCTCATTAGTTCTCAGAAAGAGGAGATGAGGCACTTTATATCAGAGCTGTCAAGTTTATTACAGGTGTTTTCACCAAATCAGATAAAAATCACAATATCATTTGCTTGCTGTGTGGCAATATATCATGGTTTTTTGTATGTGTTGTCTTTAAACAAACTTTATTAATAACTTTTTAACAGTACAAGCCAGGGACAAAATATTAACATTAAAACACAAAGAAGTTTTTAAGAACAGAAGAAAATGAAAGTCATGTACATAAAATCTCACAACCAAAAATACAGGAAGCTCTGAGAAGACTTGCTTTGGCTTAGAGAAACATCGTTATCGAGCCCTTCCATCGAGACAGCACCATCGATCTTTTCTCGGCACAGTACAGAGCCCGCAAAAGAAGTCTGTTTACGCTGCCATTTTGATAGACCCCCTCCCTTTCCATCGATGTAGTGTACAACTTCTCCACACTACTTTGACCTTGTGTTGTTTCATCCAATTTGCTCCTTCCAGTTTTCACACCTTTGGTGGAGTATTTCCAGTATAGTGATCTGCCATTGACAAACAAGCAAAAAAAGAACTAAATTTCAGAACAATCTGGAGTCAGACTTCAAGAATCAGCTGATATTAAGATCCTACATTTATCCGTTGCCAGCTATTGGGAGTGTTACTGACTGAAATGACCTGGAATCATCAATGAAGACATTTTAATACCACTGCTGTCTCATCTCGTCATGTAGAAACCTCAGCAATTAAGAAAATGGTACATCAAATCTTAATTTACTGCCATTAATCAGAACTGTTCTGTAAGCAGACACTAATTCACACATCCAGATCAGAGCTTTGTGACAGAGACCAGAAGTTTTTAATCCCAGAAACAGACATAACTGCTTCATTTTTTTTTTCAGCGGGAGGCATTGTCAACCATAAACAGTAGCTTTACATACCATATTTTTCATGAAATACTCTTGTTTTGTATGTGGTAAAACAACAGAAAGACAGAGGCATATCAGTACATCCAGAGAGGTTACTTTAATAAAGTTATTAATCATAAAGATTAAAGCTGGATGGTGTTTTTAAAGAGAGAGTTAAATGCTGCATGGTAACAGCATCAGTCCTGACCAGCTCTTAACAATGAGTTTGAAAGATACTGAACTGTAATTGTAATGTACAGTTGTAATGATCGATATCAATACTGAAATGTTTTAAACTAAATAAAGTGTCCCGGGTGTTAGCGTGTTTGTTAACAGTAAATGATCGAACCAAAACAACCTATTGCATCAGCCTCTTAGTGTCCTGACAGAACACTTAGAGCTCAGAAACTTTTCAAAAAATGTCTGTAGTAAAATATTCCAGATTTTCAATAGTTTTGCTTTCCCATCAATTACTGCTACATATTTTCTCAGAGTATCTTGTACAGCTCATAATTAATGTTTTGGTAACAATGTCTGAACTGTATTTTTGGCTAATTTCTTAGTGACAAAGCTAACAGCTCCATAGCAAACAATGCACTGAGACTAAATTCAGATGAACACGTCACAATTTCCACAATATGGAAGTGCCCATGTGTAAGCAGAAACTAAGGTCATCAGTGAGAAAAGTAAGTGGACAATTTGAACATAACTTGCACTTTGTTTATAAAAAAACACAGAAATGTAAAGTAAGGGACAAAAATTGGTAATTATATTATTGTTTAATATAATTAAATATAGTTATATCTATATATTTAATATAATTAAACAAAGCCCCACCACCCCATTTTTTATTTAACAAAGCAAGTGGATGTCAGGATTCCAACCTGTTCCTGTCTTCCCTTTCCCCTTCTTGTGTTTCAGGTTTTCCTGCACCAGAATGAGGCTAATTACTGTAGCTGATCTGGGCTGATTGGCCCTACTACTTAAGGCTGAGCAGAGCCATTATTCTTTGTTGGACTCATAATGTCACTTGGTGGTAGTTTATGGTCAGTCCCCTGAGTAATCTGTGTGAGTTGTGTCTGTTGTATGGATGTATCAGGGATTCTAATTATATCCCTGGCTGATTTGAGATGTACTGTGTCTGATGCATAATCATACAACGACACAGAGGGTACCTGTTTGAATTTTTGTGTGGTTTATGTTCTGTGCTTGGTTTCAGGAAGGGCAGGATTAAAGTGACAGTTTGGCTTGCTCTTAGGGCTAGATAGTGAGGAATTGTGTGGATAAATAGTGACATGAGGCTTAGGGCTTGATGGACAGGGAAGGAGCTAGAGACTGTTGCTGGGGAGAAGGATGTTTGGGTTTCTCTCCCAAACATGTTGCCTCTGTGACCCAACCATGGATGAGCAGTAGAAGATGGATGGATGGATGGTTGCCAAATGTTCTCCACAACCATCATGTCCATCAGTGATAGTTTTCTGAATGTAAATCATCCAGTTTTCATTCAGGTCCATCAAATCTAAAAGTACATCCAGATGCTCACAGTTGGTTTGCATGCCAGATAAAGTCAAGAGTTTTCAGTTTTACTTTCAGGTTGGTTTATATAATTTACAAGCTGATGTTGGAAGAGGTAATAGGTTGGCACAAACCACAGATCTGATCTCGCATAAACTTTGAGCAGGTCCCTGAAAACTATCACAAAGCAAAGAGTAAATAAAATGTGACTTTAACCCTTCTGTGGCCTTCGGGTCAAATTGACCCTAAGTTACAAGGGCTTCTCTACCTCTCTTTTGAGGGCTTCAGGAGGGTTAAAATTAGGACATATAGTTGGTCACCGATTCCTGCCATTGCTTGTTCAGTTAGTGTCTTCAGGATCTAAAAGACAGCTGCTTAGGTCTTCAGTGTCATCACAGCAAGAGCAATAATAAACAATAAAATGGACAAAGTTAAAATAAAAATGTGTTGCCATAACCTAATATATTATACACATAAAAAATTAATTTTTTAGTTAGTGGCAATCAAACGTTTCTGTACACACATTTTATCATTAGCCTATCACTTACACATAACTGGAAATGTAATGGTATCCCACAGACCAGTGGTTCTCAACTGGTCTGGATCCAGGACCCACCATCATGACAAGATGTGACCCAAACCAAGGAAAACTTTCCACTTCTCAAATTTATTCAATAAAAAGATGGTGCAGTTTGAACCTGAAATAGTAGAATAAAATATCACAGAATACCAACACATAGAAACAAATCAACCAAAATGACTAACAAGTGATGAAGCTGGAGAGAGAATATTTTCTTTTACACTCAGTTAGCTGCATTTTAATTAAAACCAAAATATTTGAGTAAGTTCTGCCTTATTAACAAACTGTGGAGTGCTTTTACAAACATGAACTATAAAAGTCCAGCTACTGAGAAATAGTTAAAAAAAAAAACGAGTCAGCGACCCACTTTTGTGTCATGACCCACCAGTTGAGAATTACTGCCCTAGAAAATGTCTAAAAGTCTATTAAACCAACCAAACGTTAAATAAAGAAAGAAAGAAAGAAAGAAAGAAAGAAAGAAAGAAAGAAAGAAAGAAAGAAAGAAAGAAAGAAAGAAAGAAAGCGCTGGGAAAAACATTTGGTTGAAATAACAATGAAAATATTTAGATATTCAATTCTGCAAACTAAAAAGTCACTTCAGATGAACTGGCATTTTACACTTCAGCTGATAATAAAAATGTTAATCTTTAAATTACCAGACAAATAACAATATAAAAATAAAACAGCTTGGCGTTCATGATTAACAGCTCTCTCGGAACTGATTTTAAGTCATTTGTATCGCACCGGACTGTTTCTAAGCGCAACACTTTCGTTACATGTTTTCTGTCATTCTTGGAGAAACTACGACGTTTCCGGCCGATTCCGGAGCTCCGGGAGTTACATGTGTCTGCAGGCTGACCCTTGCTTATTTCACTCAGGTAAAGCGGGATTCGTTTCTGTTGTTTACATTAGCTGCGGACATTTCTCTGGTTGTTTTTAAGTTGTTGTCCGCGGCGGCTAGCTAGCTGCCGGAGCACGGTGAGCTTGAAAGCTTCACGGACACAATGAGGCGAGAGGATGCTGCTGCTGCTGCTGCTGCTGCTGCTGCTGCTGCTGCTGCTGCTGCTCCTGCTCCTCGGTGTGGATGATGTTCGTTGTGTTCTGGAGACGTGGAGTACTGATGTACTGATGCTTCTGTGGTTCTGGTTTGAGCTGTGGAGCGGACAGATTGAACTAGTGGAGCTGAACAGAAACACACTGCTTCATTCTGCAGCGTTTCATACGGCTTCACGTGATAAACTCTTTGCTGTAAGTCTTAATTTATGGTTTTTAATTTCACATAACGACCACACGGACTCTTCCGTGTTTACATGTGACGTCACTCACACCGTCATCACCATCGTTTTGCTGGGGCTGAGAAAACACAAACAGGATCTCCTCAGTACTGAACTTCTTCAATTTAAAGGACTAAACAAAGGAAATGTTGGGAGAAAAAACTGTTGTCATTAACCTTTAGCAGAAGAAAGTAACCCCTGCTGTGCTCCTAAACCTGCCTGTATTGGCTCCATTTGTTGTTGTTGTATCTGAGGGTTACTTCTGCACTTTTACTATATTACCTACAAAATAAGTTGCTGTATTTTAGTTGAACCAGGTCGAGGTACAGTTTTTTTTTTTAATTACAGCTGCAGCACAACTAGCTTCGGTCCTTCACTAAAACTGTCCCAGGTCATATGATTAAGTGTAGAAAACACATTTCAGTCTAAAGATTATTTATTTATTTTTTTTCTTTAATCTTTGGGTCGCATATCACTGTTCTGACTCTGCTGCTGGGAGAGGTGTTCTGTTCTGAATTTGAAGGGTTGTTAGATCTAAGGGCATTGGGGTCAGCATCTATCCAATATTTCAGGAACTATGGAGGTTTTACATTGAATGTGATGATGTATCTGATTTTTCTTTTAATTTTCTTGATGATGGGTCTTCTCAAGTCGGCTAAGGTAATTCAAGCTTTTATAGAAGAGTTTAATGTTGTGAATGTTGTGGATCCCTGGCGCTTTTTAAATCGAGAGAAGAGACAATGTTTTTTTTTATCTTGCATATTCACCATCCTTATATTTGCACAGTTTTTTTTCTTTCAGGTTAATAAGACTTCAGAGGTCACAGCTTAATAAAGCCTTTTATAAAGAGCAAGATTATTTTATATCGGGCTGATCAGAGAAAATTTAAATGTGAGAACATAGCGAGGTTATCTTAGAGCATTGCCTTTTTATATTCTTTATACACAACTTGGAAAGAATTGGGAGGAACCACTCTGAACTGGAGTGATGTTCAGTTCTTGGACTTCTGTCCTGGCCACAGTTTGTTCATAACGAACACTGTCTTCAAACATAAGGGTGTTCATAAGCAGACATGGCGCCTGGACAATCCTGGCCCCAGATCAGTGATAGACTTTATAGTTGTGTCATCTGATCTGCAGCCGTATGTTTTGGGTACTATGTTAAGGAAAGGAGCGAAGCTATCAACCAATCACCACGTGATAGTCAAACATTTTGCATGGTTGTCTCAACCATTGGGAAATAAACGTGACTGTTTAAACTCCAGTGTAGTCGCTCGTGATGAAGTGTGGTCCAGGCTGGTGCGTTGCACAAACATACGTCATCATTTAGCAGCGATTCCCCTGGCATTTTTCAAGCCCCAAGTCTCCCGTCACCCCCCGACCTCCTCGGGACTTTTGTATCTAAAATTTAACATTGTATTAAATGCTAATGCGTCTGGAGAGTCACCACTGGTGAACAGATATACTTGACTTGTGTGTGTGACATAACTCCTGCCAGCAGAGAGAGAACGGCACGGTGGGAGCACAGATCCTGTTTGAATGTCCCTCTTCTTGAGGCTTGCTGTTTCTGCTGCTTTAGTTCTTGGAGTTAAACAATATTAACACTAAAAGACGTATAGTTGTGCATCCAAGAATATAGCAAAGGTTTGTCTCCATTTAACTTTTAATAATTTTTTTCAGAACCCTCACAATGTTCTCTCTGTGAGAGTGTTTGTCATCATCATTATCATAAATATCTGAAAAATTTCCATTTTTCATGGAGTTATATAGCAATATAAACAAGGTTTTGGCTATTTGGATGTATTAGAGCCATATTTTTGGGGTTTGTGTTAATATTTATTTTGGTGTAATACCTAAAGGTCACTGTGGGTGGCATCATGTGGGGTTAAATGGAGCCACAGGTAATCTGTCAGCAGGTGTGCTGATTGCGGCGGAAACACAGTTTTTTGACCGTCGTCGTTGTCTTAGTGTTTTACTGATTATTGCGCTGCGTCAGTTTGTGAGCTGTTTTTGGATTGATTTAACCTAACGGTTAAAATAGTAAGTGTGCAGCTTAAAAGGATCGCATCTTGTCTGAGAGTGCACAATCAATAAATGCTCTATAGTAATAAGAACCTCAAGTATCCTTCATTGGATCCAGATGGACGACGTGTCAATTAAGTGGCAGTCAGCAGCCCCTAAGTGGCTTAGGTTAGTTTTGTTTGTTTTTTTGTTTTAATAAGAACAAGTCATTACAGGATGTATGAAGCTTGCTTATCATACTATGACATAACTGTACTGTGATAAATGTAATTCAATGAATAATCAAATATCAAAAACTAACTGTTTTAAATAATTACATGAACTGAAGTCTTTAAAATATAAATAATATGAATGAAATAAAGTCATTTTAAGGCAGAAAGTTGTCAGTGTGGCAAATCATAAAATCGGGTTATGTTTGAAAATTCAAATTTATGGACTTTCTTATCCATAAACTGCTTGATTGGTAATAATACAGCAAATTAGACAAAACTGACAGAATCAATGCAAAAACCATAATTTACTTTTCAGATTTGATCATTTAGTAAATTACCTTAGTTTTATTTTTTTTATAACCCCTCCACAACTACTTTACCTGAGGTTTTAATTATTGAAAAGGCATTTAACAGTCGAGTGGGTTGTTTGGTTTCTGTTTTGGGAAAATTTTGATTTGTGGAAAAAATCACTCTCAGTAGTAAGATTATCATATGTAGCTCTTCAGGCAGCTGTCATTTGACTTTCTCCCTAGTGAGGCGACAGCTCTAACCACTTCTCCACCGTGCTACAAGGACTACAGGTCCTGCCAAAAAGAAAAGCGAGCAAATGTCAGCTAGGATTATATCAGGGACTTGTTGATGGAGGCAGAAAGCCGGTTCGGGTGCGGCCTGCTGAGAGACATTTAACCAAATTTTAGTAGAGATGTATGAACATAATTGAGCCTGTATGTATAATTTATACCCTGTGTGGATCAGAGAAAGTCCTCAGTAAATTCAAACTTATTTTTAAAAATCATTGAGTGAATGTAAACTACTGACTGCAGCTGTTCTTGTGATCTATGACTGAACTGTGTTTTATTTTAGGAAGTGTGTGTGTGTGTGTGATGGCCACTGGCTGCCGTGCTGTAAACAGACCTCAGATTGCACTATATGGGAGAAAACTACCTATTTTCTCACTTCGCCTGGGGTGGCTGGACTCAGAATAATGTGGTTGATGTTGTTTCATCTGACGTGTGAAATGTGGAAGTAACGTGCAGAGCTATCCAGAGTGTGCCACTGAACATGAAGACAGCGCTGTTAGTCAGAGGCAGCGGATCATGGCTGTAGGTTAACATTTTTACTCCAGTTTAAGCTTCCTGCAACATGCTGGGGAAGGCAAAGCTAATTAAAAGTCTTCTTATTCAAATCTTAAATGCAAATAGTTTTTTGTAAATCTAAAATTAACCCTGTAACTCTACATGTTTGATTCAGAACAAAAAAGCTTAAGTAGTATTTTGTGACAGGCATATCTATCCATTCAACCATAACTGCATCCATTTAAATAATCTGGGCCTTCCTTGATGGTTTTTTCCCTAATTTCTGTATTAGCCCCGCTCTCTCACAAATCATCCATCCATGCATTTTCTTTTCCTGCTTCTTCATTCCGGGTTGCAGGGAGCTGGTGCCTATCTCCAGCGGTCACGGTGAGAGAGGCGGGGGACACCCAGGACAGGTTCTCACAAAACCCTAAAGTTGAATCTAGCATCGCATATTGCCATGGTTGTATTTCAGCTTGTTTCCTGTTGTCTCTTATGCCCACCCAGTTCTCTGATGGCTCAGCAGATGACGACGGGGCAACGCTATCTGCGAGCGTTTGTTAGTGGATTCTTTGTTGCTGTTCCCATCACAGTTACCGTCCTCGACAGGTTGGCTTACGTGGCTCGAGTGGAAGGAGCGTCGATGCAGGTGAGACAGTAACGACGCATTCACACACCTTGGAGAAAAGACAGGGCAGCAGGAGAGGAAGCTGCAGTTTCTGGATGTGGAAATGTGGCTATAAAAAGGTCCAGCGTGCTTTAATCTTCACAGAAAAAGTATTTGTTTTAACATCAAATGGGTTTTAATACTAACCTGGAGCAAGAGCTCACTTAGCAGCAGCTCTTTGTGTTTCCACCATCATAAGTTCTGGTTCTGGTAAAACAAACAAAAAACAAAGCTTTCTCAATTCAGAAATAGAGAGTGTGGAGTTGAGCTTTTAAAGCTGAGAAGTGATGTAAGATGGATAGCTTGCAAATTGTTAATTTCAAACACAAGAGGACTCTCAGGCAGAGGCTGGTCCACTCTAAGGACAAAACACCCAAACCCAAACTGAGCGGAGTTGTGTATGCAGTTCAGTGCAGTGAAGAATGTTCAGACCTTTATATTGGAGAGACCAAACAACCTCTCCACAGACGCATGGCTCAACACAGGAGAGCCACCTCTTCTGGACAGGACTCAGCGGTTCACCTACACCTCAAGGAT
>NC_051440.1:2534887-2551669 GCF_001649575.2 Kryptolebias marmoratus
AGTCAGACAAACAAGGATTCTAACGAGCCTCCATTGTTAGGAGAGTGAGAACAATATCACTTCTCAGCTTTAAAAAGCTCAACTCCACACTCTCTATTTCTGAATTGAGAAAGCTCCTCGGATGAGAAGCGAAACGTCTTCAACTACAGAATAAAAGTCCAGTTGTTTTTGTTTTTTTAACCTTTTTTGAATTTTATGTGGTGATTTTTTTTTTTGTATTTTTTTGCTTTTATATTTGAAACCTTGTGCAGCCCTCTGATTAGCAAAGGTCGTTATTTAAAGCGGGCTTCAGAAATAAACTTTGATTGCTGGTTTTGGTCTAACAGGGACGTGTGTGTTTACTAACAGCCATTCCTTAACCCAGGAGGAGGATCAGAGTGTGACGTGGTCCTGCTGAACCGTTGGAGTGTGAGGAACTACCAGGTCCAACGAGGTGACATCGTCTCTGTTGTGTGAGTAAACATGATTAACGTGCTTCTAGTTAAAGCTGCAAGTAAGATGACATGAATTTGCTTTTGTTCTTATGAAAACCCCATTGAGCCCATTTTAGTTAACTTCCTGTAAAATGATCTGGTTTATTGTGTGAGTTTGATCATCTTTGTCTTTCATCGTTACACAGTGGAACTAAATGATCTAACCAACAAAAGTGAATTAGTAGTGATATTAGTTGCAACAACGTCTGCAACTGTCCTGTGACTTTATCTGGGGAAACTAGAGCTGAAGCTGTACCCACCATCTTCATCACCTCTGCTTCCCTGTAGCCTCTGCAGCTGCAGGTTGAGAGGAAAAGTTTCTGTCATGCAACAAACTAAAACTGTGTGTGGTCGTAGCTGAGAGTGATCTCAGACTTATACTCTGAGAGCTAATTGATCACAGGGGATCTGTTTCTACAACTTTGCTTCTGACTCAACTCTGTCTGTTTGCGAACTATTTCATGAACCAGTGAATTGATTTTAAGGAAACTTTCAGGAAGTAATTGTTGGATGTACATCTACAAAAAAACAAACAAAAAACACTTCAGTGACAAAGTAAAATCAAATTTCTACAGAGTTATACCAGTTAAAAAATAAATGTAATGTAAAATAAGTGATTGCATTCACCCCCTTTAAAGTGACTGTCTTAAGTCAACTGAGAGAAAAGATTATTTAAAAAAGTCAGGGGATGGATACAAAAGGATTTCCAAGGCCCTAAACATCACAAGGAGTTCTGTAAATCCATCATCAAGAAATGGAAGGAATATGGGACGTGTGTAAATGTGTAAATCTACCAAGAGCAGGCTGTCCTCACAAACTGAGTGAGTGTGAAGAAGAATAATGTGAGAGACCACCGAGACACCTGAATGCTTTCTGAAGGAGGTACAAACTCCTCTTAAGTCTCTAAATGTATCCTTATCCTCCAAACTTAATTTTTTTCTTAATATGAAGGAGTTTCAGCTTGAATCTACTTTCCAACCAACATATGAGACTGACTCTTTTCTCTTACACGTGTATGTAAGAGAAAAGAGTGACTTAATCTTAATGATCCCTGAATACAAGAAATTTTAGTCCGTAATGTTGGCTTCTTTTGGTGTGTGAGTGTGTGTGTGTATGTCAGGGGTGGTTGTGGTGGGGTGACCTTCTGCTCGGTGGCGTCTCTATATTTATTTTCTGTATTTGTTCACTTAGGTCCCCCAGAAATCCCAAGCAGAAGATCATCAAGCGTGTGATTGGCCTGGAAGGAGACTTCATCAGGTGGGAAGGATGACTCCTTCTCCTTCCAGTGATTAATTCACAGAGCCATGCTAACGGACTAAAACCTGCAAAGGAAACAAGAAACTAAATGTATCCTCAGGCTGATGAGGCCGATGATGATAGCTTCAGAGTTGAACATGATAGCAGTTTTATGAATCTATTAAACTGCATGAGGGTTGTTATGGTTGCAGTGCCTCTAGTGGAGGGTGTTTGCAGTGGATTACCTTAAACATGAAACATGAAATGTTGGGGTTGTCACAAAAAACAATGGATTAAACTTTGGTGGCGATCCGGATCACTTTTTAAAAAATTTTTTAATGACGTTACAACCTTGGCAGAGGTTTGCACTCTGAGTGCTTCTAGTTAGGTTTAAAACCAGAACTAACCTTGTTGGGTGCTGTGCGGTTGTAAATGATATAAGGAGAGGGTCTGTAAAACTGACAAACTTTTTTACAAACGTGCTACCACGCCGGGTGCCTATATAACTCCCTTTAAGTGTTGTTCTTCCTCTGCACTCCTGACACACGCTCCTCTGCCTCATGCTGTCACAGCAGCGTAATCCAGTGACAAGAAGTAACAGAACATACACAGATGCATTTAGAGCAAACTTTAGAACATACCATTAGGCTTAAAAGCTGAACCTTAAACCTTTAAAATGGTTCTTTTGATTGAGATCAATCATTGAGTGTTTCATTAATTCTGATTGAAGCCTTTAGCTAAAATTGTTCCACTTCCTCACAGAGCTACGGCACCAACAAGGGATATTTCAATCCAAAGCCACTCAAACGTTTCATAAGAATTGTAAATAGATGTTCAGCTGAAATTTTTTCTAATTTTCTCCTTGAACTGAGAAATGGAATTTGGTTGGCAGTTAAAGGAAATGGAGCACCTTTGAAACTTTCTCAGCATCTCTAAATTCACCAGTAGATGAAATTAATGGAGTAATTGAAAGGTTTGACTGAAAGCACAGTTTATTTTGATTTATTACTTTACTCTCTTCAGGACTTTGGGCTACAAGAACCGATATGTTCGAATCCCTGACGGCCATTTCTGGATCGAGGGGGACCATCATGGACACAGCCTGGACAGCAACAGCTTTGGACCGGTATGATCATTATTACAGTTACCCCTTAAGGTATGGATGTTTGGTAAGAATTTGAACTCAAGTCTGGGGGATATTTTTTTAAAGGTTAAAAGTATTAAAAGATTATTCAAGAGGTATAATCAAAAAGTATACACTAGTAAAATACTGTGTGTGTGAGCAAGAATCCCCTTTTCTAGGGTAACCTCAATCTCTCGATTTTGAGTGTTACCTTGTCCCTTAATTTAAATTCTCCAGGAGCAGTGGTTTAAAGTTTCCACTATGAAATAGGTCATCCCTAAAATAAGCCACTCTGTGATGTGATACAAGACCAACATTTCCTACTTGTCAATGATTCCACTAACCTGGGCCTTGAAGAGATTATTTTAAGTTGCTGTTGTGAGAAGCAGGTTCTTCCCTCTAAGGACAAGGGCGGTTCAGAAAACTGTTGCCTATAAAAAAGAAGGCCACCGGATTTTTATAACTTCATCAAACACAACATATTTTGATACCATTAGATAGATGTTTTACAGAGAACAGAATTTGAAGTTTTAAAATCAGTCTACTGGTTACCAACTTATTGTCAAGAAAATGATCATCAGAATGGGTCTAAATACAGTTCTTAAATTGGCAGCAGTAGAAAGTCCTGTGTTTAACTTCCTGGAACATCTGTTCTCACACCGGGCTGAAGCTGAGGAATCACTCTGATTGGCTGTAAATTTTCAGATTATTCCTTCGTGGATGACACATGAGCAAAACAATCCAAAGTGCCAGCTCCCGTTCAGCTCTTTGCCAATGTCTGTCAAATGTTTTATTTCATCTGAGTTGAGAAATGAATGAATGAATGAATGAATGAATTAGCCTGACTCAGTTAGCTATAGTGCTACCATGTGTTGTTTATTTAATGGATTAAGGACATGTAGAGGATGAATGGGTTGGGAGGGGACACGTGGCCTTGCTGCCATAAACAGTAAATGCTTAGTTATGAAATATTTGAAGAGATTTATGTATTTATTTGTTTCTGTTTTACTTGTAAGTATAATAAATAAAAATATTTTCTAAAAGCATTGGTGCTTTTTGATGACATACCTTGCCAGCAAACATTAACCCCCCTTGGATGTTTAACCCTTTTATTGCTGTCATAAATCAGTCAAAGTCAGCATAAATTAGCCTTTTCGACAAAAAAACCCCAAAAACCTTTAATGACAATGTGAAAACTGATTTCTACAAAGTAACGCCAATTAAATAAAAATATGTAATGTAAAGTAAGCAACTGCATAAATATTCACCCCCACCCCCTCCCCCCTCACATCAGTATTTAGAGCAAGCACCTTTCACATCTGGACACTGGAAGTTTATTCCGTTCTTCTTTACAAAACTCCTCAAACTGTCAGGTTGTGTGGAGGTTGGGCATGAACAGCCCTTTGCAAGTCAAGCAACAAATTTTCTATTGGATTTAGATCTGGGCATTGACTAGGCCACTCCACAACATTCACCTTTTTGTTTTAAACCATTTGTGTAGTTTTTGTTAGAAAAAAATAAATCTCTGAAGCTCAGTCTCTCCCATCTGACCTGCTGAAGCTGGACCTCTTTCAGAGAGCTCTCAGGTGTCTTGGTGTTCTCTCACTATTCTCCTTCTTCACGCTCACTCAGTCTGTGAGGACGTCCTGATCTTGGTTGGTTTATACGTATCCCATATTCCTTCCATTACTTGTTGAATAATTTGACAGAACTCCTAGAGATGTTTAGGTCCTTGGGAATCCTTTTGTATCCATCCTGACTTGTACTTTTCGATAATCTTTTGTCTGAGTTGCTCAGAGTATTCTTTTGTCTTCATGGTGTTTTGATAGCCTGGAGCACTGATCAACCAGTAAATCGACCTTTCAGACACAGGTGTCCTTATACTGTAGTCTCTTGAGACACATGCACTGCTCTCAAGTGATTCCCATTTTACTAACTGTGAGACCACCGTCACCAAGTAGCTGGACCTCATCTTTTAGATCAGTATTTAAAAGAGATAAATATTTATGCAGTCACTTATTTTACACACACGCACATACATATTTTTTTCTCTTTTTTTTAAATGGCATTACATAATCTCTGTGCTTTCGTTCTTTCTGTTTAGGTATCGGTGGGGCTCCTACATGGTCGGGCCTCTCACATCATCTGGCCACCCAATCGTTGGCAGCAGATCAAACCATCCCTGCCTCTGAACAGAGGACCTCTGGACACAGAGGAAAAACAAGAATGAAGAAACACTGGACCATAGTTTTTTATGCACATTTTCTTAGATGCACATTGTATCCCCATCTATTTTCTTTGAAATTGTAAATTACATTGCTTTTACATAAATGCCAATTCTGTATATATATTCATTTTGTCAGTGTGAGTTAATGCAACAAGTTTCTCTTAAAACCTGACAGGAGAACAAATGCACAGACATTTATTCAATCTAGTCCCCCTGGTTTGAAGTTGCAAAGTCATAAAAGACAGACTTAATATCTATTTTATTTTATTCAATTAAAAAGTGAATTTAACAAGAAAGCTATTGGTAGATTTGTCATCGTAATTTTGGATGATTCTTGTGATTTGATTGTGACTTTGAGGAACTGACAGCTTCAGTTCTTAGCTTTGCTGGTCAGCGCTAAATGGTGTCCATGCTCCAGGGACGCCACAGAATCGCCTGTGTGTGATCTGTAAACGGGGAGATATGGTCATGTAACACAAGATACACAGGCTCTACACTTAGTCAACCAAACTCTGCTGTTTCTCAGTAGTTACATATGTTTGTGAGATTTTTTTTTAAACGTCAGTCCCACGAGCACTTGTAACTACTGAGTCTTGTTCATGAGTGATTACAGGATGGAGCAGGAAATGGACTGACAGATCAGAGTCTTGATTGTAGTAATGAGGGCGTTGCTCCGGTCTGTCATGGTAAAAAAGGAGACAAACCTAATAAGGGCACATTTCATGTAAGGTTTGTTTTTTTTTCAATCAGGCTGTCTGCCTTGGAGATGTTCCAGTGTAAAGAGATGCTAAAATGAAACAACCATTTCCATTCTGCCCTGTAAATGACACTCCTGTTCTCTGTGGACCCACCTGACAGGTGGATCCAAAACCTCATACTTATTAAAAACACTCTCAGCCTTAAACAATTTGCTGATAAGATGCTGTAAATACCCCAGGTCTTTAAGGTCACTATGATTAAACTTTTACTGAAGAAACCTAGTCTTGATTTAGGGGCCCTGGAACCACAAACTTTTAAACCATTCAAATGGTGATGTAAGACTATTTATTCCAACATTTAATGTAATAAAAAAAGGACAATCTATATCAGATCTGGTCTTATCTTCTCAGCTGGCTGCAGGTGAACATTTTGTTCGACCCTAAAGACAGGAGGAGCTTTTCTTTCCTTACTGAGAATTATGAAACGTGACCACACACTTTCTTCATGTTCTGGGTCCCGACAACATCAGTGCTGCAATCATTTTCTAACCATACTCTTTCTGCACTCTGACTCACCACATTTCAGATTCTTACAAAATGTCAGGATTTTGAGTTTAGATTAAACTTTTAACAAAAGATTCACATTTTAAATCCTATTCAAGTTTTCATCTCAACTTTGAGATGAAATTATTTTTCTTGATAGACCCAAACTACATGACAATAAAAACCTAGTTTTCTTTGAAGGAATGCACATCAGCCGCCTCCTTTCATTTCCACCTCCTTTATTATTAAGTTATACTGGGAGGCTGGTACCATACCTGGTTATATAATGAACATCAAGGTGACATTGGGCTGAATCAGTAGAACATGAGCAAAGTTCATGTTGACACAGAGTGATGAAATGATAACATCCTGTCCACTTTCAAAAGATACGCACATATCAAGAGCTGCCTCTCACATACTCACTCATTTACTGCCAGGCAGCAGCCCGGGTCTGAACTGGGAACATGTCTGTCAAACTGGGAGCAACATTGTGGTGACTGGTACCAACAGAGGGGTTGGTTTGGAATTGGTCAGACAGCTGGCAGAGAAGACAGGAGAAGATGCTCACATTTATGTCTGCTGCAGGGAACCTGAAAGCCCCAGAGCTGAGGTAAAGCACCATCATGTCCATCTTGCACCCGTACCATCCACTGACAAACACACCTTTGATTCAGAACAATTTGTGGTTTCACCATGCAGTATGAACTTACTCCCTCGTGATTTACACATAACTACTGACATAATCTGTGCATCAACTGAAAAGACTTGATCAAAAACTCAAAATGCCTTATCCAAACTCTGACAGCACTTCTTATGTACTTAGCGTTGCCCATAAATGCTTCAAAATTTCACAAAAATACTTTATCCTATATTAATACAATTCTTTGATGGAACGTGTTAAACTGCAGTTTGTTGTGTAAAGCTTTCGAAGCAGATCATCATTGGGGGCTTTCCTCCTGATGTACTCCAGGATCTTGGTTGTTTCATCCTGTATAGTGGCTCTGATGCTCACTAGTCCTCTGCTTCCCTTCTTTCTCTTGATGTACAGTCTCAGGGTGCTGGACTTAGGGTGAGGAGCTTTCGTGTCTTGATGTCAGTAGCTTCTATCTCCTCCTTTGGCCAGGTTATTACACCAGCAGCGTATCTGAAGACTGGTACAGCATATGTGTTGCTGGCTTGGACTTTGTTATACCAGTGTGAGTCTTAGCCGAGGGTTGTGACCACATGAGTAAAGGAGGATTTATTATGCTGACACTAACACAATCCTCTGCGGGATTTGGGAATTTCTGAGCAAGATGTGCACCAATTTATGGGCCTTACTGTTATAAATACAAGTACTTGGTGAAGTAAAACTCTTTATTCATTTAAATATTGTTGTGTTTTTGTTCTTGGTTTGGTAGTTTTCTTGCACACTTTGCAGCTTATTTTGCAAGTTATAATTGGTGGGAAAAGTTACCAAGTTTAAAATGTAAAACTTTTGGAATAATTATTTTGTTTTGGATCGTTTCCAGAGGAGATAAAGAGAAGTGTAGGCTGAACTTATTATTTGCCCAGTTGAGAAGTTTCTGGGGATACTTAAAGGTATTTTGAGTGGTTTGTTATCATTTTATCTCTCTGATTCTAGTTTCACAAATTTAAGGTATATTTTTTTATTTTTTTCCCTTCCTGTGAAAACATAGATATAACACAGGTTATTATTTTGTGTATACTATCTACAATATTTTTTGGCTAATTCCACAGTTTAACTTGAACTTGAGTTAATAAGTTATTTATCAAATACTGAATATTTGTATGTTTCTTTGTGTCAGGTTATTGTGAGAACTGATGTTCACACTGTGAGCTGCCAAATTAGAAAGAACAACATGGATTTAACAGAAACTCACTGACAACATAAGAGTTTTTTTTATTATTATTTGATATTTGAGTGCACCTTTCATTCATGTTTCGTACCCTTGTGTTTTACAGGCACTGAGAGAGCTCACCTCCAAATATCCTGGAAAGATCACAATGATCAAACTTGGTAAACAACACATCCTGAGTCCTGACACAAAATACAACGACTCTTTAAATATTAAAAAATCTGAAGATTGATATTTGCATTAAGTACTTTTCTGGTGTGGTAAACATCTTTAATTTAGAAATGCACCAATTCTGACCTGCTGATTCCAGTTTCTCCCAAATGATATAATAGTTTTGATCAAATTGAAAATTTGACTGTCTGTTTGTAAAAATTTAGAACAAATTTTCTCTATTAAAAACCATTAGCTACTTACTGACTTTTCTCTCTGCCACTGGAAATCTAGCAGAATTTGTACAAAGCAAATTAAAAATAATTATAATATATCTGCTTCTTTTAAACCAGGTTATAGTTCTTGAACATTATTTTTTTCATGCACATCTCAAAACAAACAAGGTTTCTAAAGAGTCTTGACACATCTGGAATTTGGTTGGGGTGGAAAAAAGTGTGGAGAAAAGGAAAGAAATTATGGAAAAACACTTGTTTTCAGACTGTATCCCCCAATCTTTTTTTTTTTTGAAAAGATAATAATCTAGATTAAACAAGAAAAACACTTTTTAATTGAAATTGTAAAGACAGACATAACATAATTGGCATGGTTTTCGGGTTTCATGATGTTGTTGTTAGTATAATTTCTTTTAAATTGTTTTCGTTTTTCTGTACTTTGTGTTTTGCATGTTCCAGTTATCTTGTTCATTTCTGCAATTGGTCATTTGTGTAACCATTAACTCACTGTCTGAACTTGATGTTCCTGACAGAGACTTGGCTACATAAAAATGGCACAACAGTACTCATTGAAATTGCACGTTCTAACCTTTAGTTCATTCACTGCACTAGACCTGGAGAAGAAGGTGGTGGTATTGCTGCTGTCAGTTACAGCTGCAAAGAAATTAATCTTGGAGAATTTACTGGAAAACTGTAATGTTGACTATTAATTTTTTTTTATCATCCAAAATCCAAATGTGGGTTCAGCGATAAATTTTCTATGCTTTTGTCTAAGGTTTTATCTATACGTAACAGTTTACTGTATTTTCCAGACTATAAGGCACACTTAAAGCCTTCAATTTTCTCAAAAAACAAGTGCCCCATATATATCTCAGAAGTTGTAATGTTTTTGGTAAACTACAAAGCCGCACTGCTTGCATCATTAAGACTCGGTTATAGTCGCACTTTGTGGTGTCGCGCAGGACTCCATGCATGGCGTGCAGAACTGAGCGCGTGGTGTAGGCATTTGTTCTTGATGCTTACATCGGTGCAGTATTCTATTTTAAAAGAACTTTTAGGATTTGTTTTCATCTTTATATGAACAAATAACATCAAGAACACATGTTTTGGTTTATTATAGTTGTGGGATTATGTTTATATGCAGCTGAATAACTGGATGTTATTGCAGACATGGCAGATGAGGACAGTATCTCAGCTGCAGTCCAGGCTGTGAGTCAGCAGATTGGATCTTAACACAGAGACTAATGCTTTTAGAACTAGCAGGCCTGACTGTTTTGTTTTACACTTAATATCTAATCCATCTAAAAAAAATAATTAAAAAATCATCCACAATGTCTTCACTTGGACAAAAAAATGAGTAGGATAAGATTTGTCTGCAAGCAGCCATATAAATAATGTTTTATTTATGATGTACTCTAAAACGTTTTTATTTGATTGGCTTTTTACTGCTTATAGGTTTGTAATGCAACCAGTTTGTACAAAGTAAACATGTCAAAATAAGCTCAATTTCTGATTGTTTCTTGCTTTGATAAACCCTGAGATTCACTTTTGGCCCATTCCTCTGTGTTTGAAGGTTTTACAGTTTACATGGGTGAAATTTCACCAGTATTAAAGAGATTTTACTGTAATGGCTGGTCGGGCATTTGAGCTTGCTCTCCAGTTATGTGTGTGCACTAATCACCATAGATTTGTGACAAACATGGGTAAAAAAAGCCCTCCCTGCTGACCTGATTTAAAAACGGACGTTAGTAAACTTTTGCAAGTTCTCTTCATTTGTGATTTTTGACTTTTCAGTTCCCTCATACCATTTTAACATATCTGGCTTGTGTTTCTGTTTTACTGTGGTAGGTCGCTGTAAGAAAATAACATCTCAACATCACCTCTTTATGTTTCTGATACTCTTGCTTGTGTGTTGTGGTCTCCAGCAGGTCACCACAAATTTATTGGTCATGTTGAAAAATTCTGTCACGTATGTCTCACAAATACACCATAATAACAAACCTTCTGAGATTGTGACCCAACAACTTTACACACCTAATGCTTCGATGTACTCATGCCCTGCATGGCCACAGTATTGTGGTGTATTTGTGGTGTTTTTATGTATAATAGATGTTGCCACAGCTTGTCTTTCTTGTTAGAGCTGCATATCAGTGGTGTAGTTCTTTGCATTCTTGGCAAATGTTCCACACAAATACAATGCTTTATAACACGTCTACACAGGGTTTTTCAGTTCAGGTTGTGTAGTGTCTTTTAATATGATGTGTACTGATATAAAACTAACAGCTTCTATTTGTCATTCATGCCACAAATATGAGTTTAGTTTGGACTTTACTTTAAGACTTTATTTGGAGAACAGAAAACAGCATGTCAGACAGAGATCTGCCAGAGTAGAACAACAGAAAGCATCTAGCAAGAAGAAGAACAAGAAGATGTTGGGTGAGACCATGGCTAGATGCTGATATCCAGCTATCCATTTTTTTACCTACTTTCTGTTATTGGGTCATAGGGAAGCTGGTACCTATCTCCAGCAGTCATTGTGCAAGCCCTGAACAGGTCGCAAGTCCATAACAGTAGATACTGACAGAAGACTAATATTCAGACATTATTAAAGACTCCTAGAAGAACTGAGAGAAAAAGATGCTTTTGAGTAAGACAAATACGCTACACCAACATAACTCAGACAAACAAAATGCCACAAAACAACAAAACCGTTACAAGAAGGGTTACACTAATACTTAGTGTGCTGCAGCATTTCCACTCTTCAACCCAGTACATACATAGGAGAACACATCATGACCATTTGTGAGGATCTGGGGTTTGGCTCCACCTTCTGGGCGGCGCCACTAATCATTGTCCACAGGTGTTCCTCATACCACTGACGAGACCATACAGGATTTAAGCAGCAGGCTGTGATCACATCTTCGCTGGAGCATCGAACCTACTGGGTTAGATTCTCCGCCTTAGCGTCTAACCTGAAACCTTGCTCCTAGTGTTAACTACGTTCTCTGTNGACTACGGATACTAAGGACTACTTACCTGACACCCTTCTGATACTTACCTTCCTGGAATTGGCTCGTCACGTCTGGAACTTCTGGGACTCCTGGAACCACTCCTCCTCTCCTCGACGCCGCATTTAACTCCTGGATCTGTAAGCAAACCAAGAGACATCATTACCAACTTCTCGCCACCGTCTGGATCTAGACTCGTACCCGAGACTCACCTAGCTCTCCTTCTCTTGCAGACTCTCTGGATACCGCCCACTGTATATAGTCTCACCCTGTAAAGTCTCCGTGTTTGGTCTTGGTCTCGCTCTCTGGACAGTATCCCCTGGTTTATGACAGCATTACACAGACATATATGTCACAAAGCTTAACTTTTTTAGAAAATGTGCTTAATTTTTTCATGTTTTGACCCACATAAAAATAGTCTTAAAATAGGACAACAGAATACAGTAAAAATTTTATTTATAAAGCACTTTAAAAACAACACCATTAACCAAGTGCTGTACACCAGCAAATAAAAACACGAGAGGTAAAACACATACAAATCCAAAACAAGAATAAAAAATATAAAACACAATCAAAGCAACAAAACGCTTAAAAGCATAAAACAATAAAATAAAATAAAATAAAAGGAAGTGAGTCAGCCTATCTGATCTGCAAAGACAGCTCATTCCACAGTTTGGGAGCAGAGACTGAAAACACTCGGCCACCTCTTAACCTCCTCTTTGACTTCAGGACCACTAACAGGAACTGATCTGCCGACCTGAGAGAGCGTGAGGGAACGTAAGGCTGGAGCAGGTCGTACAGATACTGTAGAGTGAGACCATGTAGGCATTTAAAAAGAAACAAAAGAACTGTATATCAATCTGGAAATGAACTGGAAGCCAGTGTATTGACGCTAAAACTGGAGTGATGTGTTCTCGTTTTCTGGTACCAGTTAAAAGGTGAGCAGCAGCGTTCTGAACCACCTGCAGTGGAGTGAGTGATGACTGGCTCAGCCCAATATAAAGTGCGTTTCAGTAATGTAAACGAGAATTAAAATCTCCTAGTGATGCCTTGACAAAAATGGATTGACCTTGGTCCGTTGTCTTAAATGATAAAAACTGGACTTGACCACTGATTTGACCTGAGCGTTGAGGTTAAGGAAACTGTCCAACTTCACACCCAAGTTTGTTTCTGTGTGAGTCAGGTGTTGTGTTAAAAGACCCAGATCAGCACAGACTTTGGAAGCATCACTGGGCCCAGACAACACAACCTCGGTCTTTTGTTCATTGAGATGTAAAAAGTTCATTGACATCTATGTCTTGATTTCTCCAATGCTTGTCTAGTAGTTGGTTCACAGATTTTTGATTATCCTGTTTTAGCGGCATATAGAAGTATATGAACAGAAAAATACAAAAACAGTGGAACGGTAGGATAGGTAAGTAACTTAATCAAAGTCAAGTTTAATCAGCTCCTTTTTTACTTTTATTTGAATAGATTTTTACACTGGTAATTTGTAAATAAATAAATGTCATCCAAGTAACTATATTTCTACTTGAGTAGATTATTTTACTACTTTTTCCACCATTGGTAAACACAGTCTGTACCATACAGTATGTGACAAGACTCCCAAAACAGTGCTGGATTATTTCCAAAAAAGAGCACTGGGAGACCATAAATGTTGGTGTTGAAGTCTTTTGTCTTAGGATTTTTAGACATCTTGTATATTTTATGAGTTATTAATGACCCTATAATTTTCATGATGTGGAAAAAATTGTGGAATTGGGTAGAACAGACAAAACAAACAAACATGTGCAAATTACACATATTTTAATAATTCCTATTTTATTATTAAACAGACAAGGAATTTTACCTTGGGAAAAAGCTAATCAGTTAACTGAAAATCTTGGTGATTCCATCAGAAAATTGTCTAAAACGTTGATAACTATTAAATGCTTAAATCTTTTGTCTAAGAAGCTGATTAACCTGTTGACCACTTCTACTTCCACATCTCCAGATGTTTATGCCACTCCTTCAGAGAGCAGCCAGCAGATGCTCTGATAACAAAGAAAAAGGTAAAAAAAAAAACTTTAACTTTCTTTATGGTAGAATTTGTATCTCAGGTCAGAAACGGGTCAAACGGGGGAAAAAACGTAATTGTTTAGTTAATAATACATATCGATCACACACTGGTAGTGTGCATGAACTGTTCAGTCAAAACCTGGTTTCTGAAACCATTTTTAATGTGTAGCAGCTGCTAATCACGACATCACAAGAAGGTTTCTAATTTAAACTTTGACTCTCTGTGTGCAGGTTTATGCTCATCTTTTCTGCACCTCCACCCAGTCTAATTGTTTTTTTATACCTTGAGACACAATACCTGTGTCTCAATGGCAGGCTCAGATGTCTTAAGATTCTGTAATATTTAACATGACAATCCCACCTTGGTATGGTCTCTTGGTTTATTACAACCTTCACAACCTTTGCCGGTGTCTTCATGAACCTGCTGGTTTAAACATGAGGCCCCTGGGTAATCTGTAAGCCCCACAGTTGGACGTTATGACCACCTGGCTTCATGCAAACCCACAATGTGACCACTATCAAACTGCAAGTGCTGCTAATGCTGTTTCATTGATGAACTGTTGAATAAATCTACAATCCATCCTCTGTATCTGCTGATCTTCACTCAGTGTTCTTATTGACTGTCAGACACTCCAACAACCATAGACATTATTTTCGTAAAAACCTCGAAGACTGGGCTGTGTACTGGACCTGATGTATCAGCGCGGCCGCCATCTTGGCTGATTCCCTCATGCGCCCTGCTGTGCATTTATTTGTACTGAGAAAGCTGTAAGCCCAACTAAAATAATAACTCTCTTAATTTTTACCCGATTTTCACACAGCTTGTTTTGTTACAAATGGCAGAGATATAGTTATGATACAGGACACATTCACGCATTAAAAATACAGGCTTTCATGTTGAAATACTTTGTTTTATGCTCTTTAACAAAGACAGACATAAGGGATGACATATTCATAAATGTATAAATTATTAAAGTTTATATTTTATTTAAAAAAGTTTAATTGTTAATTTGAATTTGTTTTACTCTCACACACAAAGACACAAACTTGAGCCTTCTGTATACACCACAACAATAATTACTTACTATTTTTTTGTGCTGTGCATGCACACACACTTGCACTGTTGTTTTTGTTGTTGTTTGAGCCCTGGAAAAGTAATCTTGAAAAACTCTAGGTCATTCCAGGGTCTTACACTGCCCTGCTTGTAACTGGGGCTGGAGAGCTGAGTTTCACTTTCAGGGAGATGCTGAGAAAGGTCCACTGGAAGCTCTCTGCAGCTTTCCTTCAGGTTTCTGTGTTCCTTGTTGCTACAAGCTAAAATATAAGACACATAATACTTAAAAACAACTTAATTAAAAACAACTTGAAAAGGTTTTAGTATCCTACAGTGTATTGTAATACACAATACATCATTAATTCCTGAACATGCAGAAAGAAATAACAGGTAAAAACAGGTTTAACAAAGTGTTATATTAACTTTAGTTTTATATATGAATCATAGACATTTCTGTTAGCATATTCAATAAAAAATCACCTCCTCTTTGGAGATGAGCTGGGAAGTTGAAGACAGATGGGATCACAGCATCTCTAAGTCGGTCCTGTTAAAGTCCTCCAGTTTGAAATGTTCCCTACAGAGATGAGACGACTCTGTAGGAACAAAACCCTCCTTCTTACTGCAACTTCCCATTGCCTCCTTAAATCTGTGTTACTGGGAAACCTTCAAAATGTGAAGAAAAAAACCCAGAACAAGCTAATGAGAGAGAGAGTACCAGTTCCTCCTGTTAGCATTTGTTTGCCGAAAAAAACATTATAAATGGTCAAATAACCATAATTACTGTTCAGTCTTACTTGTGAAAAGTAATCCCATATGATCTATTCAATACTTCGCCAGTTATTGCAACTGTAGGCTGAACAAAATACTGTCATAGCTGCTTGCTCTGCGTTTTCTCCCGTTGGCTCTTATGCTGCCTAGAGTGAGGAGAGACCCATCCAATATGGCAGTGACGCATGATGCACTCCATCATGTAATGAGGTGTCTATGTATATTGCTAACAACTGCCTGATAACACTATCACTTCACTTATGATGCGCCAACACTTTTCAAATCAAATCACTTACTGGTCTGTATGTGGACCAAATTATGTCTAAAATAGACCATTCCTTCTGTATGCTTCTTGTTTTGCTTTTGTTTTTTGTCACATATTCCATTTTTGTGGTAAAAGTACTCTTAAGTTCATTCTAATACATGACTTAAGAGAGAGATTTCCTCCTTTAAAGATAAGATGCTGGTGAAGGTTCACTAGGTTCCACCATCTCAAGCAGCCATTCACACACAAACATTCAAGTTGTCGTCTTCACACGTTACAAGATGTTAAAACAGTGACATGTTACATCTACAGTTGTTTTTGTAAGTTACGACACAAGTCTTTTGTTTTTTTCTTTTTGTATCAGGTGATGAAATGTCCTGCAGAAGATCGGCCATCATCAATGTATCTAGTCTCTTCTCGTCTGTCGAGAAGTGTCCACAGAACTTTGACATGGCTCACGTCTTCCCTTATAGGGCAAGTAAGGTAATAATGCACATTACCTTCCTTTATTTAGTTTATAAAATGAAAGAATTATCATACAAGGAATACATTTTTTATGTTAGGAGGTAGACGGTCTCTGAAGGATCTTGGCAAGGTCTTCAGGGGCATATTAATGCAGCAGACTCTCATTTACTCATGATAAATAGGTCATGAAGGGTTTTAAGAAAAGAGAGTATTGTAGTGAGATTGTGGTTCAGTATTGTGGGGTAGCGTATCAATTACATGGGGCCCACATGCATTGGTGTACCATCACACCACCACACCACATTACATGGCATTCTGATTTTATTTACATTTTACACAAGGTCCCAACTTTTTAGAAATTTGGTTTGTAGTTACTACAGAGTCTTGGGTCATTTTCTGTGTTTCCATTCACCTACGTATATTCTTCACCCATTTTTTTTTCTTTCTGGGTGGGGTGGGGCAGATGCCCGTGCCATCAGTTATTGTGTGAGAAGTGGGGTACAGAGGTGGGAGGCGATCACTGTGTGACTGAAAACATTTTCTAGAGACAGGGCTGTTTTCATAAGCACATGTTTTAGAAAACAACAAATATAAATATAATTAAAGCTGCAAGCAGCGTTGG
>NC_051440.1:2551769-2564806 GCF_001649575.2 Kryptolebias marmoratus
GTTTACTTTTATTGTGGTCATTTATAAAGCTGTTGGTTGGTTTAACTAATTATCATTATTCATAATAATATACTGGAACAAAAAGTCGTAGCTGAAAAAGCGTTTCATTACTCAGTTTTTATTGATGTTAGACGATGATCCGATGCATGTAAAATTAATAAGGTGACGAAACACTCCGGTGGCCCCCCACCTAGAAAATGAATCCGGCGCCACTGCCACCATCCTGCATATTTTAGTTGTTTCTCTGCTTTGACACACCTGATTTGAGTGACTGAGTGATTAACAGGTGTCTGCAGAACCTGAAGACCTGCTGAAGAGCAGGGAAACACCAAAAATATGCAGGATAGTGACCCTCAAGGACCAGGATTGGACACTACTCGTTTAGATAATGCTAATATTGCTGCTGTCTTTTGAAGGTCAGCTGTATGGGTCAGACAGACATCTGCTGACAGGTGGACATGTTTACACAGCCCTCTAAGTTGTCATGGTCTCCCAAAACCTGTCTCTTTGACCGAGGCAGACTTCCAGTAGCTTAATATAGTGCTCAAGGTATAGAAGTAACTCTGTTATACATTATATTTTCAGCATTATTTTCAGACAAATTAGTTTGGGATTCTGGAACCTTTTTGGGAGCCAAAGACATTTAAAAACGAGCCATCTTTGGCCCATGGGCCACTTGTTGAATAGGCCCAGTCTACTTTATTGGTTTTATACTGTCTTGCCTAATTTTCTTTTTTTTCACTTTACAATAAGAGTAGCTTTGTAAATGATTTATTATTGCTTTTTAAATGGGGTGATTGTAAAGATGTTATGAAAAGAGCCTTTTAGTAGATTAAACTATATGCTGTGAAAAAGAACATAAAAGATGCCCAGTTTTACTGAACAGAACTTTATTGAAATAATTTCTTTTAGCATACATATCAATTAAGGTATTACTCATAACATTTCTTCTTATTTATTCAGTTATAGGAAGGAAATGTTTAATGCATAAAGTTAACTTTTCTACTGTATTAATTTAAAAAAACAAGAGTCACACAAACCATTAGACATCATTACAGCAGATGTAATAGCTAAAAAATAGCTTTATAGAATTTAATGTTTGCTGCTCTCTGATGCATTATCTACAAGACAGGAGAATAATAATGGAAGAGATTCTTTAAATTTGATGACAGTGTTTTCTGATAAACATCTCTTATAATGAAATTTCCTCTCAGTGGCTGTGTAGTCAGTCAATGTAAACTCATAGGTTATTAAAAATGGTCAGACAGTACAGGATTGTGAGGATGTAGTATGAAGTGCTTACTGTCTATTCCATATGTCAGAACCAGATCAAGAGTCTGATGAAGGGAATGAGTAGATTTGTGGACATTTTGGGTAAAGCCAATGGACTCTACTAAATTATAACATGTAGATCATAGTTTAATACACTGTCAGAAATACAAAAATGAAAGAATTCAACTGATTGCCAACCTAACTAAAACATAAGTAATGTTTGATCCAGTTGAATTATTACTAGAGACTCAAAAAATGACAGGTTTTATGTTTAATACATTATCTGAAACAGACTCGTTTGTTTGAGAGATATTGACTTCATACCAGTTGGTGGCGGTAGTGCACCAACTCGTTGTTTGCCAACCACCAAAGAAAACCCAAGAAGAAGAAGACGACTGCCTGGCCGGCTGACGTAGAGTCGTAGAGCTGACTTAATGTCGTAAGCCAAAGTTTGGCACCACGCTGGCTTGGTGTTTCTGTTGGTTTTCAGCTGCTGCACGGGGCAAAACTAAACGTGGTGAGTTTCTTCACAGGGCGGGTTTTTACAGATATGTTGGACTATTAGGATAAGATGTCTGTTCGCAGGTTATTCAGGGCTTGTTTTTGGTTGAAATCTCTCTGAAGCTGTAGCCAGGATGTGAGCATGTTAGCATGTGTTTGCAGAACCCCATTCACATTTAGTAAAGTTTCGTGATTGCGCAGGTTTTGCCCGGTTAACAGACCCGACAGAGTTCTAATCCGGTCTTCCTTTCATTCACGACTCGCCTCTGCTCGTTTCGGCCTATTTTCTAACTCGGTTTACTGTAAGAGTTCATCTTTAATGAATCATTTTCTGTGGACTCGTCCTGAGAAGTTGGGGTGTTCAGGTTATTAAAGGGGAGCTAGAGTTAAAAACCTGGTTCTAGTCGAAGACCAAGATTGGACAATATTTATATTTAAAAAGAAAATGTTAAAGTTACTTTGTTTTCAGACGTTTTAGGTGAAAATAGTCTTACAAACTTATCTAAAGACATTTTATTCAAAATAATAATCCCTTTATCGATTTGTATAAAAAATAAAACCAATCTGTATCAGTAGTTTTTATGAATTCCTTTCTATCAGCAGTTTCCCACTTGTTTCTAATCAATCAATCACCTTTTTTATTAAAGACACACAAGTAGGTCCTTATGAAAAATAACAATAAAGTAAAAGTAATAAATAAATAAATGAATACATAAATAAAAATAAAATCTAATAAAAACATTTGATCACAGGTCATCAAATAGCAAAAATCTGAACATCCAGCTGGAAACCTTTTGTTTTGAAATGACAACAGAACCATTATAAACTCTGTAACTCGGGTCTCCTCTGCCATCTGTGCTTTTATGGGTCAGATGATGAGTTGTAGAAACTCTCGGGGCTGAAAGGAGGTGTCTACTCATTTGTGATGATTTTTTTGGTCCCACATGTTGTCCCACCCACATAACACAGAGATGACTGGTTCAGCCAGTGAGAACTGAAGAGGACACTGGGTTGGGTTCTTGGAGTCGGCCGGATGATGCTCCGAGTAGAAAAGATGTGGAGCGGGGAAGGGAGGAGCTCCGTCTTAAATGGACAGCAAAGCGTTAGCTGGTGGGAGGACTTGTCATCTTAAATCAGGGATGACCTATCAGTGCGGTCTAAGTTTGTGGTGTCTTTTATCGGCTGACATTAGTGTACAACAGAGACTTAAAAATACCCTCAATTCACATGCTGTTTAACACAGAGGCTGTTGTATCCAGCAGGGGCATTTGGCTGATGCCCCGGCTGATACGCTGCTTGAAATGGAGTGCAAACCAAGAGCGATTTGTCACTCGAGCTGCAAATGGTATGCAGCTACTGCGTTCTGGATTACGTACCACCTGTGTCTCCCACACAGTGATTACACAAAGCTGCAGGTTGTGTGTATTTTCAGATCGTTATGTTTAACAGAAACTAAAAATCACAACCTTTTAGTTCAGAATTCTGTAGTGTCTTTGATCCAGATTTACAAACACTTTGCATGCTTTTTAGGGGCGCAGTTTTGTGAATCAGTGTAATTAACAAAGACTTTGCTAAGTGAGTTTGGCATCTTTGACTTGCCACAGCATTTCTCTGCACTGCTGCAGTTTGCCCACATTTAAATAAGGTAGTATGCAGCATTTAGAAGAAAACCCTCCCATTTTTTTTGAAAATTCCTGCCAGGGCAAATAAAGCATTAGGGGCCGTTTACACAAAGCTGTTTTGCAGTGAAACTGTAGTGAACTGTTGCAGTTCAGCGGTCGCATTCTCTGACACTGAAACTTTTTGAACCCAGGTCTCGGAGTGGAGATTTTCGGATCCGTCATTTACATTTCAAAGGAAACCGCAATGTGTGAAATCACACATGCACACCACAGACGGCTGAAGTCAGTAGCTGTTCTGCACGAGTAGATCAACAACAGTAATAAAGGTGGATATCAGAGTTGTGTTTGTGCTGCTCACTCTTTGCAACACGTAGCAGCAACCCAACCTCACTGTAGGTCCAAACAACCATCTGTGTATTCACCATTTTTAGATGTAACTGCTTCCATTCTCCACACTGCATGTGCCTCTCATTGAAAACCTGGCATCAGCATTGCCAGATATGCAATCATTACTGTTTTATTAAGATAGTTTTAGGGTCAAGGCCCCCTCCATTTCTTTTCACTTATCACAGCACACAACTAATCTTACAACCTCCCCCCTCCAAGAAAGCGCACTTCACATATGATAGTTTGGGTCAAAATACAATAATTTTGGAGCAACAGTACCATCGTTTTTCATGTATGCATGAAAATTAGCGAAAGGCATGAGGCTTTACAAACAGGCTCGGTACGAACTGTGAAGGTTCATTAGAGTAGCAATAAAGAACACATTCCCAAAAACTGGAAAGCCTCTACCTACAAAACAACACGAAGTATGTGGCCAAATCTGGCCCACAGCGGTGTGGCTCTAATAATAAGAGTGACCAGATCCAAACCAACACATACTAGGACTAATACTATGTAGTGCTGAACAATGTGAGACATGCACAGCTGAAAGTTGGTGTAAAATATTTATATGTTGTCTGAGTCATAAAATAAATCCTCGACAGACACACATTATCATCTGACTACTGAAGTCAACAGCAGCCTGACCATTACAATCACTGGAGCTCCCCTGCCTTCCACCCAGGACTTGAAAACCTCAAGAACAAGGAAACGGCCATGAAGAATTACCTCTGACCCCTTACACCCTGGGCACTGTCTTTTTAACCTCCTCCCATAGATACAGAAGTTTAAAGACCAGAACTAGCTGCCATAAGAGCACTTTTTTCCCACAAGTCATATCCTTTTTAAACAACTAATTAGTCTGTTTTTACATTTTACATCTCACGTTAGGTATTATCAACTATCTAAATGATTCATAGTGCACGTTATCTGCGCCTTATGGACTTATAGCACACTGCTAGTATACTGTGAACTATATGTAAATATGCCTTATTGTGTAATACTGTTGTTTTGTTTTTTATTGTTTTGTAAGAGACACCACCAACAGGAGACAAATTCCTTGTTCTTTATAAAAAATTGATTCGAATTAAAGTTGAGTAATTATTTCATTATAAATAATTTTGTAGATTTAATTATACATTCTGTAATGTATTCTTCTATGTGAATCTAACATACAGAGTTTACTGATTTATATTTCAGTTTCATATCTGGGTAATATAGTACATTAGAAAGAGGGAGTAGTTTTAATTTTTATGTCATTTTTAAGCAGCCAGCCCAACAACAACCAAACCTTTATTATAAATAGTTTAATATAAGAAAACTCCATTAGTTAACCCAAAAAAGGGTCCAGTAGTATTTGTAGGCTAGACATCCAATCAGAGTGTCTGTTCATCATTTAAAGGATTTTCCAATTTCTCCAACATACTGTCAGTTAAATGATAAAAACGTGAATTGGTAGGACACCTATTCAGGGTTTCCCCCAGTGTATTATAAGGCTGGTGGGCTGCCAGGCTTTGCTGACCCGGCCACCAGGCTAAGCTCTGCTTGTTTATCATAAATACGTCATTTTTTGTCCACAGTTTTTTCCAACCGCTCCCCCAAAACCGCTACCTATACCTACCTCACTGCGTGAAAGTGCGCGCGCCAACAGTGACGCAATCGCGCTGTCCCCGTCCCTGCGCGAAGGTCCCGCACAGTGTCACGTCGTGCACCTTTTTTAACTTGGCGTGGGCCGCGCTCCGTTCAAAATGGACGATTTCGGTGCTCTTGCAGAGCTGGTTCGTCTGTATCAGCATTTATATAATCCCTCTATGAGGGATCACAAAGATAATCAATCGGCTCAAAAATCCCAAAAGGAGATTACTGCAGCAGCACATAAAAAGGAGTGTTTATAGACCACAGAGGGAAGAAATATTAGTCCTATGATGGGCGAATCACAACTAAAGCAAATAAATCACTAAAATCAAACTGAATGCTTTAAGTTTAAACATCCTCTCTGTATCACAGCCAAAAAAACCAGTTCTTCCTCCTGAATACGTGCAGCCATATTTGACGTGACAACCATCAGCTCTCTTTTTTACCGTAATTCCACTGGTTACGTAGTGTACTGCCCCGTCTTTTCGGAGAAAACTGCTCCGATGTAAGCGCCAAGTATAAACGCCTCCACCGTGCCCTCAGGTCCGCGCGCTGTTCGCCGAGCCCTGCGTGACTCTAATGAGCCCTGAGGCCGAGCCGCCTTCAGCTACCGCTGGAGTTAGCACGTCGTTTGAGCCACAGCAATAAACATCGAACGAGTGGGTTTAACCAAAAATGGTTTGAGCTGAAATTCAGCTGGTGGCTTTACAAGACTGAATATGGTAAGCATGTTTTGTACTTAGTGAAAATATTATCCTTGTTTATCACTAAAATGATGCTATTAAATTCAGCATTAGATGTTTTGTTTTGTTGTTACATGTAGTGATCCAACATGCAGCCTGTGCCACAAAAAGCACAGTACAGTACAGCATCTTTCTGTTTTTCACATTTCTCTGTTGTTATTCATTAGCCTTGATGTGAGACGTGTGTTGGTGCTTTGTTTGCACTTTTTCATTTATGTTAATTTAATTTATTTGTAAATTTGACTTAAATTAGGATTCAAATTAGGTGCAAACAATTTGTTTATTTTAATTATAGTTTTGTTTAAAAAAGTATTTCAAAAGTGCCTTTTTGTAAAACTAGTTGTGGTTGTGTAAATATTTGGCACAAATATCTTACAATATCACATAATAAATAGTCAAATTTTCAACTTTCCTGTCAACTTTAATCTTTGTTTTTTACTAAATCACGTTCAGTCGGCGATCAGCCGGGGAACGGCCACCTACCACCGGGCTTAGCCTCTTTTCTGGGGGAAACCCTGCTATTATTATTATTATTATTATTATTATTATTATTATTATTATTATTATTATTAATTTATAACATGCAATGCCTTTAATGGGGGGCAGGCGGTTCCATTGGGGGAAGCGGGGTGACTCCCCCTTAGATAGTGCTAAGAGAAACACTGATGTTGGTCTGTGTGTGTTGCTGCAGATGGACTGAGCCAATATGATGGCATCAGGTACACTGAGCTTCAGAAACATCACGGCTCTGGCCCCGATGGTCCGGGTGGGGACTCTGCCCATGAGGCTTCTGGCTCTTGACTACGGAGCTGATTTGGTTTACTGTGAGGTGAGGACCTCTGCTATGAACAGATCACTGAGCTGACCTGTTCTGTCAGCATTAAAGTGCTGTCTGTCTTTCTCACTGTCCGTCAGGAGCTGATCGACATCAAAATGGCCCAGTGTCAGAGAGTGGTGAACGGTAAGAAGGAATCTTTCACTACAGGCAGCTGAAGCTACAACCCCTAACTAATATTCTTTGACCTGTGAGGATGTGCATTTCAGCTGATCCCATTTATTTGGAAAAAAAGTAAAAATGTTTCATTTAAAATCTGCTTTTGAAATAAATACTTTTTTAGGTGCAAATTTAATAGTGCAAGTACATTAATCAGCTTATAATAAAGTCTTTGTTTTCCTTTTTAACCACAATTATTTCCTTGGTTTAAACTATTAAAGAGCAAATTTCACATCTATTACTGAGTGATAAATCACACTAATAAAATTAACAGTGATAACAAAACCTGAACATCTTCACAAGGCTTTGACAAGAACACTCATAAACAGACTAACACTTTGTTATTTCTACACACATTTTTGACTTTCCTGCTTGAGCACAGTTTTGATCTTTTTGCTCTGTTCCTCAAAATAAATAAACTCAATTCTGAACTGTAGAGTGTTTGCATACATACATGCATACATCAAACTCCTAGACTGTGGTAACACAGAAATCATATGCAAGTACACTAGACCTGTTCAAAAAATAACTTTTTAATTCAAACTGGTATTACTCCCATTCTCCAAGGTCTAAATTAACTAAATATACCAGTTACTTTGATCTTGGACCTTGGCTATGCCTGCCTAAAATGTTATTTTTTGAACAGGTCTAAAGTAAAAATAGATCTCATAGTTTTCACTATCTTGTTTGGTATTTAACTTTGATCATTTAAAGTACAAAACATTATCATGCACAGAGATCTGTCCATCCAGAATGGGTCTGAGGGGGGGTACCTACAGATACCTTCTCAAGCAACAACATCCACTGCTTGGGGCCTGATTTCTGGACCTCGCAATCAAGAGCGCCCTCTTGGCCCCTAGTTCCTTTCCCAAACCCACAAAATCCCACCCTATACTCACAGGTATCTGCTCACCCTTTAGCACCTTTCAGCACCTGCTCACCCTCTAGGACCTTCTTGGGTCCTAATTCACGGCCCTTTAAGCCCCAGTGGGCTGTAGTCCCTCCTCACAGCAGGGGCTCAGATCTAACAGACCTACAGTCCTACAGACAGATTTAGATAGGATTGCACGAAACATTCAAAGTTCAAACGGACACCAGGAGGTGTGCTGATGCTCCTTGACACCACCACCACTGTTACATATTTTTGAAAACTTGCGCCTCACTGCGATCTGCGCGAACAAAGAACTAACTTCTAACACAGTGGAGGAAAACGGGTCTGCATTTAACCATCAAATACTCTTAAGTCTGTAGAGCAGGGACTATGTAAAGTCTTAGGCTTATTATTTTTTGATAAAACCTCACCTTGTTGTTTCTGTGAGTTCTGGTTTCTGTCATGGTCGTGCGGGATGTGGACCGTTAGCTCCACAGCTGTGTCAGGTGTTCAAGGGTGAAGCCACGACTCTGAAGCAATGAGAACGCAGCATTCCCTGATGAGCTTGTTTTCTTGCATCTGTAGGCTTAGCTCATCCATTTTGTTCACAATAGACATGGTGTTTGGGAGAAAAAGACTGAGGAGCAGAGGTTTGGGTGGCTTTTTCTTTAGCTTTTCCTAAGTACTGGCTCTGCCACCTCGTTTCTGCTTTCTGTCCCAACGCCACCACCTCCTCTTGTTCTCAGGCATTATGACCCACGGAGAGCCTGGTGTTCTGGCTACATCACCTGGAATGTTTTGGTAGTGAAGAAACTTTGCTGTAACAGTCTCTTTAATCCCAGTATCAGAGGGTCTTGTCAGCTCTAAGTGATGTTTGCCTGTCAGACCATTGTAAAAAATAATCAAAAAGATGTACAAAAGCAAACAAAAACGCCACTGAAAGGAAGAAATCTGAGCCACAGCAAAAAGCTATGATTGGTTCATTTTTGTCCCAAGACAGGACTTCTCCACCAGAAAGCACATAAACAAGCTTGTGTTTGTTATATTATAGATAAGCAAGTCATGGATTATTTATTTTATACATATGACTGAAATAAAAGAATTCACCATTTATTTGTTCCTGGTTTTACATTGGGTCTTGTGTGTGTGTGTGTGACTGACTGACTGACAGAGGTGCTGGAGACAGTAGATTTTGTGGCTCCAGATGATCGTGTGATGTTCAGAACCTGTGAGAGGGAGAAGGACAGAGTGGTCTTCCAGATGGTGAGACAGGAAACCGGTTCTTTTACTCCAACACCAGGTCAACTCAAAACTCTGACACCTCCTTTCATTTCTTTATGTTTCAGGGAACTGCTGATCCCGACAGAGCGCTGATGGTGGCCCGTCTTGTGTGAGTTTAACAAACAGTACTTGAGTGAGCATACTTGGAGCTTCCCTTGAGCTGTTTGGTTTTCACTGTTATTGACTGAATTGAGTAGGCACTTTATTGTCTTAGTAGGGAAATTATTCCCCAGTGAGTGAGCACATGATGTTCCCATTAAAAAAAAAAAAAAAAAGTATATTACCTTCATACAAACAAGAAAACAAGAAACGATAAAAGCATAGTTGTGTTCAAAATAAAATAAAACTTGAAGACAATTCACTCAAACAACAGTCTAGGCATCAACTACCTTTTACCTAAAGGTAACAAGTTGAACGCAGTGAAAAATGTTTGTTGCTGTTAAGATTTACAAAGTATCAATCATAAATTCCAACATTGTCAGCAAGAAAACAGCATATCAAAACTATGACCAAAACAAGTAGCCCATAGGAAGGAATTACACAATGGGAAAGAAAAAATTGTAACTGAGATTGAATAAAATGAAGGTTTGGTAACATCTTAATAAATAATCTGAATTCAGTCTGTTTATACAGCACCAATAAGAACAAAATACATCTCAGGACACTGTACAAAAAAAACTAAGAAGGATACGTGTGCCAGCAGTTGCCGTCCCCACCCCTGCGCAAAGGCCCTGCGCAAAAGCCCTGCGCAGGACGGGATGGTTGTGCACCTTCTAATTTTTGTAACTTGGCACAGAACGTGCACACCACGCTCCATTTGAAATGAAGGGTTTTAGTGCTCTAGCGGAGCTGGTTCACCTGTACTGGCATTGATATGAGTTAATCAAATGATAGAAGGAGAGTACGGCTGCAGTCGACAAAGAGGAGTGTTTATAGACCACAGAGGGAAAAACGATTGGTCCTATGATGGGCGAATCACAACCAATAATGTGATCCACTGTAGCCCCCAATGGATCATTTTATTGCCAGAGAGAATGCCATGAAGGAGGCATTATTTTCTTTTATGATAAACATACAATACAGTTAACTATCCTTATAATGTCATGCATGTACTCAACATTTCATTTCAAGCAAATAAATCACTGAAAGTCAAACTGAATGCTTTTAGTTTAAACATCCTCTCTGTATCACAGCCAGAAACACAACAGGTCTTCCTCCCAAATAAGTGTGGTACTGGGCGCAGCCATTTTTGGTATGTGACGTCAACCGTTTGTTCTCTTTTTTTTTTTTTTTTTTTTACTATATTTCCACTTATGTAGTGTACTGCCGCCTGTCTTTTCGGAGAATACTGCACCAACGTAAGCATCAAGTATAAACGCCTACACCGCTCGCTCAGGTTTGAGTGCCATGCGACACTCTGAAGCGCGACTATAACTGAGCCTTAAGATGCAGTTTCTTATTAAGAACTTTTTATGTTGGAAGGAAGATTTAAATTTTGTTCTGAATTTTATGGGGAGACAATGGAGACTAGCAATAATGGAGAAATATGATCTCTCCTAACTCTCATCAAAGCGCTGATGGCAGTATTTTGAATTAAATGTTTAGTCTAGGAGTAATAAAGACACAAAATAGTTTTTCTGTCATTTTGAGACAAGATTATTATAATTTTAGTAATAATGCACAGGTAGGAAAAGAAGTTATTTGGCATATTTTGTCGAAACTCACATTAGTTTTTCCATATATTAGTACTGGAGGCCAAGTTATTGTAATCCAGAGTGAAAGGTTGCAAAGTTTGTTCCTAAGAAGCTCAGAACCTAAGATCACAACCTCAATCTTATATGAATTAAAAAGCAGAAAATTAAGTCATGTGTTTAAATATTTGCAGCTATAAATTAAACCAAAGAGCCAGTCTCTTTTGACTATCTTCTTTTTCTGTGGGCCAACTTTGTCAAGTAATGTATGCTGTAAAGTTGTAACTTTATCCAAAAGGTACTCAATTTGTACGGAAGTAAAACTTAACTCTGGCCAGTTGTTTTATGTCCCATGGTGCATTTTTGAACCTGGCCAGGTAATTGGCTCAGACTGTTTTTTTTTTGTGTTTCATCCAGGGAGAACGATGTGGCAGCCATTGATATAAACATGGGCTGTCCGAAGGAATACTCCACTAAGGTGAGTTCATATGAAAGTGCTGCTGCTGGGAACTCTGAACCTCTGGTTGACCTCTGACCTGTGCTGTCCTGCAGGGTGGGATGGGAGCTGCTCTTCTGTCAGATCCAGACAAGATTGAAACTGTAAGAACTCCAACTTAAACATAATCACCCACTTTCACTTTAAACTGGGGATTTTTAGCAAATAGCACTTTTATTGATTGAATATGAACCAAAGGATTGTTGACTTTACTTCTTGTACGTTTGTTTTTGTAGATCCTTAAGAAGCTTGTGACAGGAGTTTCTAAACCAGTGACATGTAAGATTCGAATTCTGCCTTCGGTAAGAATTTACAAGTTATTTTCTTATGATCATTGTGTCTGTCTATGTCTTTATTTGTAGTTATAGTTTTGTGCTTGGACATCTACATTTGATTTCTTAATTCTATATTTGTGTTAATTATGTTCAGGCAGTTGTGTTTCACTGCTCTAGTAGTTGGTAGACCATTGTTTGTCACACAAACATAATAAACAACATAAAACCCATCCGATGACTGTTATTGCTTAGCGATTAGAACTAACAAAGTCCTTCAGTGACAGCTGATTGTAACCTGCCCATGTGTCTCCAGTGGTATTCTGCTCCCTCCACAACTGCCTGAAGAGAAACAGAAGGGCAAAATAAAAACAAAAAATCATTTGGAAGTAAAATGTCCAGCTTCTTTAAATATGAGAAGCTCACTAACTCGTGTACAAGAGACATTACGTTGTCAATGTCAGATTACTTCAATAAACTTTGTCTATAGCTTTTATAGAAAAAAAAACATGACAACTAAAAACACTTGTTTTGGGCTGCTTTCAGTTGGAGGAAACGGTTGGTCTGGTCCAGAAGATCGAGAAGACTGGTGTTGCTGCTATTGCTGTTCACGGCAGGTAATACACTTTTCTTACTAAACTTATATTAGGAATAGATTTACCAAGAATACAAACACTTCATATTCCTTTTTTACACATATATGGAGTGTTTGTTGGTCAGAAAGAATTACTCCACTTTGTTCGCTTTAGCAGCTTTATTCTGCCATGCACAACTACAACTGAATCCCCTCCACCGCCCCCACCCACGAGGTAAAAAGGACATCACAGTGCCCCCTAGTGGACTGGTGTTCAATACAACCAAAAGAACTGTAACAATCTCAGTCTCTTCTTAAAAAAATAAATAAATAAATAAACAAAGATTACTCCTGACAAAACAGTAGGACTGGTGTGCAATATAACCAAGAGAACTGTAACTTAAAAAAAATAAACAAAGATTACCTTTGGCAAAACAGTCGTTTAAACATTTTTTTAGAACAGTTTCAATGAGATGGGAACATAAAATAACCATGAATAAATCTACTGAACAGTCCACCGCCCTTCATAAAGAGCCTTCAGTAGCAAGGTTGTGGATGCTCCCTTTTTAGTTAAACAGTCTGCGAGTTGGTCTTTTGTTTGAGACCACAACACTTGGTGAACTTTCTTAGTTTGAATCAGCTCTTTGATTGAGCTGATTTCCAGGCGCAGCCTTTTCTCTGCAACAAACTTTGTTGACTTA
>NC_051440.1:2564906-2579615 GCF_001649575.2 Kryptolebias marmoratus
GTTACTAACCATCCTCTGCTACCAATGTTGGTCAGAAAGAATTACTCCACTTTGTTCGCTTTAGCAGCTTTATTCCGCCATGCACAACTACAACTGAATCACCTCCACCGCCCCCACCCACGAGGTAAAAAGGACATCACAGTGCCCCCTAGTGGACTGGTGTACAATATAACCAAAAGAACTGTAACAGTGTTTTGTTTAGCTTTTGGTATTGTTTTAAAATCAACAGCTTATTATAATAATATATATATCATAAAAGAATGACCCCCCCCTCCTGGCTATGGGGGTGCATACCTCCACTGGTATGTCACTGGGTCCAACTGCCTTCCCTTTGTTCATCCTTTTCAAAGTTTTCTGAATAACATCCAGCATCAGACCTTCTACTTCTACCTTCAGACACATCACCGTATCTGACACTCTTTTCACCTTGACTACATTCCTTGCTAATTCCTCCTTCAGAACCACCCCTACTTCATGTCTCTTCCTATCCACGCCATGGTAAAACGGCTTAAACCCTGCCCAATGCTGCAACCCTTGCTGCCTTTCCACTTTGTCTCTTGCACCCATAATACATCTACCTTCCTCCTCTGCATCATGTCGTCCAGGGCTCTACCTTTGCCTGTCATTGTCCCTACGTTTAGAATTGCTACCCTCAGTCCTACACTCCTGACTTTCCTCTTCTCCCTCTGTGTTCTGGCACGTTTTCCACCACAACTGCAAACTTACCAGACAAGTAGATTGAAATAAAAAAAAACAAGCCTAAGTAAAATTAGGCAGGAAATCTGTAATCATTGCATTCATTGCTGGGAAGCTGCTTGGAGGCCTCAGTGTGGACGCAGACCACTTTTAGGATCACAGACGTGAGCTTTCAGAAATGAAGCGGGTATCGCGGAACCAAAAGACAGAACTTAGCTGCTTTTACTTTTTGCACTACGAGTTAAATGTGTGACGGACGTCTTTGTCATCATATTCTCAAAACTTTTTTTTGTGTTCATCACTAACAGCAAGAAGTTCATGTATTTCACTATCGCTCCAATTTGCCATTGTTAAGAATATATCTTCCTTCGGTAATAAAGCTGTTTGTTGTTGTTTAATACCTCGTGAAGGTGGTCGTAGAGACCATACATCATAATTTCATCACATAATTGAGCAGCTAAGCTGGCTTACCTTTTGACATGTCAATCGTTTCGACTCTGTTACTACCTCACTTTGCAGCATCGCAGTGGGTTGACTTCAAGCCCCCCCTCGCTGCCTCAGTCCGTTCAGAAATCACACATCTTTGTCCCAACTTGAGGTGTCTTGTGAAAGAGCTTTTTTGAATGACTGGCACAACTGACTGTATGCCAGATTTCAGTCCGTGCTGTTAATTTTCTGAGACTGTGTGAAATAATTCTGTCCTTTTTCATGTCCTTGTTTTTCAGGTTTAAAGAAGAGCGTCCCAGACATCCAGTCCACTGTGACTATATTCAGACCGTTGCACAGGCTGTTTCAATCCCCGTCATTGCAAAGTAAGTGACAGCCCACAGCTACTGATGTGGGGAAAAGCCATAATAGTCTCCTCTAAACTGAAAGAGTGGTGTCAGCAGATCTCAGGAACAACCTCTGAGATCTCTGTCCAGAAGAGCGCAGCTAAGATTCTGAATCTCCCAAACTTGTTAGAGCAGCTGTCCCCAACCTTCTTTAGCTCCACGGACCGGTTTATTATCAGACAGTATTTTCACAGACCGGCCTTTAAAGGTGGGGCAGATAAATACAACAAAATAAAATGATACAACCGGCATGAAAACGGGGGTATTTTTTAAAACAATTAACTTAAATCCAACGTGTACTCGCAGCTTTGTTAGCTGCGTCCTAGTATTGTGTTATCAACATGAATAACACCCTCTCCTCCCCCTAATGTTCCCTGGTCAATATGGCGATTTTTAAACATACCCTTTAAAATAAGATACACCACAAATATAAAGTGCACAAAGAATACAACTCACCATAACGCTGAATCAGTGGGAGCCCTGTGCCTGTTTCTCAGTAACGAGATGGTCCCATCTAGGTCTTCCAGAGACGTACTGTAAGTTAATTATTCTTTCTGTGCGGCCCGATACCAAATGACCCACGGACCGGTACCGGTCAGCAGCCCAGGGGTTGGGGACCTCTGTGTTAGAGGACTTGAGCTTGAAATGTGACCACCCACATGAAAAGAGAAACAAGTAAAACATGCAGGATAGTGGCCCTCGAGGACCAGGGTTGCCTACCCTTGCTATATATGATTATGAACGGGTATGGTGGATCATGTGGGTTGGAGAATTGTGGGTATTTAAAGGTGAAGACGCCGCACAGATTTTGTCATCTGATGTGTGAAATGCTAAATGTTTAAATAAGGACAGAAAATCAATGTTAGAGTTCTCTTAAGTGGTGATTAAATATCTCTCCTGTAGTGGAGGTTCTTTGGATCTGGTCAAGACCAATGGGGACATTGAAAACTTCAGAAAGGCGACTGGAGCCTCATCGGTCATGTTGGCCCGGGCCGCCATGTGGAATGCATCAGTGTTCAGCAGCAACGGACCAGTTCTAGTGGAGAAGGTCATGGAGGAATACTTAAAATATGTGAGTTTATCATCAGACACACAGTGTTCCTATTACAGAGCATCTTTGACATAAGATCCTTTGTGATGAAGTCTTCACTATAGAGCAATGTTTCTCAAACTTTTTCTCTTCCTAATGAGAAGGGTGGTGCTGTTTTTTCTGGGATATGAGTGCGTAAATGTCTGGCTCTAAATTGGGAAGTTTCAGTCACATGTCATACTCCACACTGATCCGGTCGCGCTGCTTTGTTTTGGGCCCAATAAGTGTAGAAAATCCCACTTCACAATTGCAGGTGGAGGGAAATGACATCAAGAATTTTGGAGCGGAGTCAGCCAGGTCAGGATTATCAGGTTGAATGTGGAGCCAACGGACTGTCCAAACTTTTTCCCTGAAAGTTGTCTGATTCAATGTCCACAAGGCTGTCCACCTGTCTTGGTGAAAGCTTAGAACCGACTTGCTCAATATTAATTTTATCGCCGAATGAATTTCTAATCCACTCAAATCTTGTGTCTAAATCTTGGAAATATATTCCCAGCTGTGACTGGAGGTCTTGCAAATGTTGCTTGAAAGCGTGCTGCATTAGCGTCGAGTTGTTGTACTTTCCCTGTTGTGTCGGATGTTCCTTCGGCTTTTCTTTTGACCCATAAGTCGCTTAAGGCTTAAGACCCAGTCTTAAGCGACTTATCCATCATTTTAAACAATCCTTTCGTATTAATAGGCTAACTGTACGCGTTGTACGATGAGCTCACGTCACGTCAAATTAACGGTAGTGTGCATGCAGTACCTTGCAGACCACTAGGGGGTGCCTGTGGACCACAGTTCGAGAAAGACTGCTATAAAGAGTCTTTATAAGAGCCTGTTACAAAGTCTTTATTACAGATTAGAGCTCAAAATATGTTGGGGATGATGCTCAGCTACTACCACAACAAATTTTAAAACAATATCTGTCAAAGTTTTACAGAATTTTAGCCATTTTGATTGATTAGATGGTGGCCATCTTTAATCAGGTTGACTGCAAAAGTTAATCAGTTGTAGATGAGCATCCAATGGTTACTTTAAGATTTTCATTACATTCCCTACGAAATGTTATCATTTGTTAATAGTATTACATGACTCCTCCTGTTTTGGTATTTTTAATTTTTTTTATTATTATCTTTGCTATTTTGTTAAGTGCCTGGATGCTGCTTTGACAATCGAATTTCCCTCTGAGATTAATAGTCGTCTGTTTGTCTCATCTGTCTATCTTTCTTTTTAAACCATTGCATGGGTAAACTTCTTGTTGTAACGCTGCAATGTCAGAAATACTGTAATCAGCAGTACGGACGTGTTCCTTTTACACTTTAAAGAAAACATCCTCAGGGTTTATTTGACAGTTTGCTTTTAGGAGTCAGGCAGCTTTTTGAACAAAAGTGGCCCAATTTGGGTCAGAATCTATTTTTTGTTGTTGTTGTTTAATTTGAACATTGCAAATTGGCTTTTTATCAATTCTTATTCACCAGTATTTGTTGTCTAGACTAGTTTGACTGAAACCTTTGGAGCTGAGTGTTTGTTGTGGAGGGTTATAATCTACAGACAAGACAAGTTTAAAAGCTGCACAGTGCTGGGTACCTACAGCATCCGAGTGAAGCTTTGTGTTTGTTGTTATCCACAGGCCATTCGGTACGACAACCACGCCTTCAACACGAAATACTGCCTGTGTCAGATGCTGAGAGACAAGGTAGAATCTCCTCTGGGGAAGCAGGTTCAAGCGGCTCAGACCAACGCTGACATCAGGTGCAGATTTGGAACAGAAGGGGTTTTTTCCCTCTTCAAGCTGCTGTTTAGCATGACATGGTGAGAATATGTTCCTGTGCCGCAGTGAGGCGTTCGGGCTGCAGGAGTTCTACCAGCAGACCCAGGACCAGCTGCAGGCCCGGAGGGACACCGTGCAAAAGGACAGTCAGCCCAACAGACCCGTTATGGATGGAGACGTCATAACCATGGCTGTCAAGTTTGAACGGTCAGTTTGTCATAGATGCATGGATACCAGAGAGAAAATCAAAGTACAGAATTCATTGTTAAAAAAATCTAAATGAGACAAAGTATTTGAGTTTGACATAGGTTTATACTCTAAATATCATTTATGTAGAAGGTTACTACATTAAATTATAAAAAACCGAAGCAGCTAATCTGACCACTAAATGGTAGGAGACACCACCATGAACAGGCTTTCATTGAGGATATAGACTAAAATAATTTTTTGAATTTTTAATTTTTTTTCTGAAGTAATTTCATAATAATTTATGGATGTTTATTGCTGGTCTCTGAGAAATAAAATAGAGCGATAATGTTTATGCTCATGTCCAAGTGCGTGTTTGTTTGTACAAATAGCAAATTATTTCATGAATCACTGACTGGATTTTAGTGAAACTTTCAGAAAGCAATTAAACATCTACAACTAATTAAGTTTTAGAGTCAACCCAGTTCAGTTCATTTAACAAACTGGGGCCTCAGTAGCACGTGGAAGAACCATACACAGTCACGACAGCCCAGCACCTTCTCCTCATGCTGCTCACCAGCCTGCTCACACACTGCTGTGTGATAGCATCCCATCCTTCAACCCGCATTTGTTATAAGACATCCAGTGTGTTTTTGTTGGTCACTCTAAAACAAACAACACGTCTAAGCTGATCCCACAGGTGTCCAATATGGTTGAGGTCAGGACTGCAGGCAGGCCATTTAATTCTCTCCACTCTCAAATCCTGGAGGTAGTCTCTTATAAACCCCGCTCTGTGGGGGTGAGCGTTTTCATTTTGGAGGACAGAGTTCAGTCCCAGACTGTGGAGATATAGGATTGTCTCAGGTGGTGACAGTCAGATGCCCATCACCGTGTCAAACGCTCAAAACAAGAGTCAATAGCACAATAATCTGTTTGGCATTGACAGAAGAGATTTGGCAAGGGCACCACCCACATACCGAAGTGTGCTGCTCAACCCACAAATGCAGCTTTCTAACAAATGTGGCACCATTTAAGGGGCAATAAACAAGCTTTCGAACGATATAAGATTTATTGTCAAAAAGCATTGTTATAACAAAGGAGTTAATTAACCTAACTCAAATTTCTTTGTGTTTTGTTTCAAGTTTATTACGATTGCTGGAATTATTTTCTTTGTAAAGTTATGGGTTAATTTTTTGGGGTCTCTCTATTCAAGCTTAATATAATGAGGAGAAGCCCACCTCAGCCTCTCAGTGACTTTTATTTTGTCTCCTGAAGTCACTACATGCACCTTGCTCCATTTAGCTTTCCTTCAGTTCCTTTGACCCTTATGGTTTGCTTTTTTACTCTTGATTGTCAGCTAGGAGGCCTTCTAAAAAAAGGTGTGTGCAGCTGATCGATCATTGTATTCCTAATAGTTTTTATATTTAAACAAAGTGGAAATTCTTTTTTGAACAAATGATCACCCGATAATACTGATTTGGCAGTGGAATAAAATTTATAACGCACTAAATAAGAGTTTTAAAAACCTTTAGTGGATGAGGCTTCTCTCACCATCTTATCTGATTTTATGTTCATATGAATCATATTGTCTGATAAACCGAAGACGCAAAGATCTTCAGGTGGAGTTTTCCATATTGGTCAAGCAAGACTGGCAGGAATCAAATCAGTGTTTTCATATTTTTGAGATTTCAAACATAATGTAATTAGGTATTGCACTACAGATCTTCCCTAATACATCTGGTTCATAGTTTTTTTTTGTTTGTTTGTTTGTTTTTTTCAAACAAAGACTTAATTGTACCATGTATAAGCGATCTGAACATGGGGTTTGTTTTTGTGGTTGTAGGAGGCATTATCCACCTCAAATCACACCAAAAATGTTCCTGCTGGAGTGGAGCCGCAAAGAGAAACTAGAGCAGCCGCAGTACGAAACTGTGAGTAAAACTCTGTGGCTCTATTAACTTATTTGATGCTTCCTGTTTCCGTATTTGCACTTCCTGTTTTGTTTCTAGTTCCTGTTGATAAAACCTGCGGTCTTGCTTTAAATACATCACAGGATTTGGCCAAACTAACATTTGAAGCAGATGGTATTTTAGTATCGTTTTATTTTGGTAATAGTTTTACACATGTTGAGGACAGTTCATAAAAACAAGTCTAATAAATAATGATCATCTGCAACACAAAAGCTTTTTAGTTTTTTAGCAATATTTGTGTTCTTCAGCAAAAAGACGCCTAAAGAAAACTCCAGATCTGTCAGAAGTAACAAAGCTTGAAAAAGCATCTCTGCTGAAGCACCGGACTTGTTTTGGTTTTATTTCTTATAGGAAGTGTGTACATAGAAACAAGAACCTCGCATGAGAAAACATGTTTACACCTGATTTAATTAGGTGCAAACATGTAAGCATTTAATAAAATTAGCCTTTTGCTAATTTCCATCCACACTCCTGATGGCAGGTGAACACAAAATGCATATAGGTTGGTAGGTAGGTAGATATATAGAATATATATAGAATAAAAACAATCAGATCAAAATAAAACTAAAATTCTTTGAAGAAATGCATATCACCCGCCACTTTGCATGCCAGAGTTTTAAACAAAGATCTTGTATGATCTTTGAGTATGTGTCGGGGAAGGCTGCCAGCTACTGCCACACTAAATTTTAGATTGGTTTCCATAAAACTGACTGAGAAATTGACATTTTTGTGCACGCTGAGCTCGATTAGCTGTGGTAGCCTTCATCAAGTTCCAAAAGTTAATCAGTTATAGATCCGATGATTACTTTATGGGTGTTTCGTCACAATCAAATTGTCTGTGGGCTTTGTTTTTTTGTTTTTTTTCAGGTGCAGCGTTCTCAGGATAGAGCTTTTCAGTCCACGGTGACTGTAGCAAAGAAGAAATACAGATCATCGCTTTGGTTAGTACACATACAAACCTTCGGTGGATTCTTGTCTCTGCTCTATGTGATCATGATTTGATCAATCTCCTAACAAACTGAATCAAAGGCAACTGGACTTGTTGAAGCGTTGTCAAGCATCTTCAAGAGTCTACAAAAGCCTTTGGTTCAGTTTAATTAGGACTACCATGTCCTGAATAATTAAAAAACTTACTTAAATCAGATAAATGACTACTCTTTAGTACTACTATCTTAGACCTGAAGAGTAAAGTACCCTCAACCTTGCATACGAGTATAGCAGTCATGAAATGAAGTGGAATAGACTTTTGTTTTACCTTAAACAGAGCAGCAGAGGGATAAATCAAAGGGGGAAGAAGAAAAATCAGCAGAAATATAGGAAATGGTATACAAAATGAGCACACAGTAACAATAAAAATCTGCTCAGCAGAATTCGTTTGTTAGAAAATGTCAGATCCCACAAAAAAGTGAAAGGTTTTCTTTCTACAAAGTGCATCCGTGTTGTGAGTGTAGTTTATTGTTCAGGGATTTCAAAACGTCAGCTGTCTCAGTGTCTATTTCCTGTATGTTCACTGACATCAGTGGAGCGTGTGTGTGAAAATCCACCACCAGATCTTTGGTATTTCCTTATGGTGATCTGGAGGTGGTTCCACTGGCACCAGTTCAGTTCTTTTGAGTTCATTTGTATAGCAAAGTGAGGACACAGATGGGCTGGTGTTGCGATGGTTGTAAATAACATACGGAGATGGCCGGTAAAGCTGACAAACTTTATAACGTTTGCTATCAGGTCAAACCCCATTACAGAACTGCTTCACTCTTTCCCGGTCTCATCATTCTTTCAGTTCTACTTCTGCAGTCTCTTCTGCTCTGTGATGTACAGCAGTGCCATCTAGTGAACAAAAGTTATAACAGCAACATAAGTTCATTCACTGTGTAAACTTCAGAACACAGCAGACGGTCCAGGTGTAGTTTCTATGGGAAGAAAAACACGTTAATGAAAGCGATAATTAGAAATACAAACATGGAGAGCAGAGTGAAGAAATGTGGTCAGTTTGTCTTCCAGCAGTCTAAAGACTACGTTATACTCCATAAGTCACAAAGTCGGCTCTCAGTCACGTGGTTGTGGGAGGGAAAATGTGTAATTTTGCTCTAATAGCAGCTTCGTCCACTGACTTGCAACACAAGGTGAACTTTTTCTCACAGGCGTTGGTGCCAAATATTGTGTGATTGGTCAGAAGTTGTTGTGGGCGTGTTTATGCAGAAAAGCCGGTGAGCTTTAATGGAGTCATTTTGCTTGTACTGCTCAAATAAAGAACTTGTGGAAGGAGATATCACAGTTCTTGACCACGGAGGAGACTGTGGAGACACAGGGGGCTCTTTTTGGCTGTGGTGGCCGGGAGGAAGTACTCCTCGTGGGGCAGAGTTGGGACACTTTCCCTGTGTCCGCTTGATACTGTGCCCCCTTAAATTTGCAAATGCCAAATGGCGTGTACTGTCTAAGTTTGTTTACTAAAAATGTCTGGTCACGGTAAGGGAAGCAAAAAACTGTACAATCACAGGAGAGTTGAGAAACTGGCGGGAAGAAACCTGTTTTAATGCTGTAGTAGGAGGAAGGAGCTTCCTGGGAGTTCTGATCTGTCTTGTGGATGATGAAAGGTGTGTGTGTATGCTGGTGTAGATTCTCAGTCATCCAGGCCATGGTAAATTTAAAAGTTTTTTGAAACTTTTTTGAAAGGTGTGTGTGAAAACAAATGTCTCGATTGCGAAACAACTTCTTGACTTCTTATGGAGTACGCCGTAGCTTTAAGCCTATAGCAGCAGAACTAAGGGATAGCTCAGGAAACCCAAGCCAACCCTAACTATAGGATTTATATAAAAGGAAAGTCTTAAGCCTGTTCTTTAAAGTAGACAGGGTGTCAGCCTCACGAACAGAAACTGGAAGTTTGTTCCACAAGAGAGGAGCCTGAGAACTGAAAGCTCTGCCTCCTGTTCTACTTTTGGAAACTCTTGGAACCACAAGTAAACCTGCAGTCTGAGAGTGAAGTGCTCCGTTAGGAAAATATGGAACAATAAGATCTTTAATATAAGATGGAGCTTGGTTGTTGAGAGCTTTGTATGTTACTAATTTTAGTGATATTATGTAGGTGGAGGAAAGCAAACTTGGTAACATTTTTAATGTGGGAGGTAAAAGACATCCTGATTCAAAATAACACCAAGGTTCTTTACATCAGAACTGGAGGTCACATTTATGCCATCCAGAGGAAGTGAAAGGCTGCAGAGTTTATCCCTCTGTCTATCTGAGTTTAAAAGCAAAAAAATTGAAGAGTCATCCAGGTTTCGATGTCTCTCCTCTTTTCCAACAGGGAGAAGTCCAAAAAATTTGCCGAGCAAGCATCTGCCATTGTCTGCCTGCGGGTTTTAGGAATCCCAGAGGGTCGCATCGGTGAGGAGGATTCGGGTCTGGTGTGCAAGAGGAAGAGGGAGGAGAGGCCGGAGGGGAGGAGCAAGAAGCTACATGTAACCAACATCCTGCAGGAAGTGGAAACCTCAGAACCCTCTGTGGTAACAAACGGTGAAAATCAAAACTACGCTACATCTCTGGCTCAGACAAAGACTTTCTGAGGAGTTTGGGACGGAGGAGTAACTGGTGTTTTGGACCTGCGTCGTTTCCTGCTTGTGCATCTTCCAAAGTGAACTCTAAATTTAGACTTGAATGCAAACAGCTGCTGCTGAACTCTGGAGCGGATTTATCTCAGTCTTTCAACTGGAAACAGCTGGAAGAACTGATTCCTCCATCACTGCTTGTGTTTTTGGTCAAATCCAGCTGTAGTTTCTGTCCGAAGCAGGTTCAGGTTTGGATCAGACGTTACTGACAGGTCCTTCATTTTAGTTCTTTCACAAAAACACCAAAATTTAGATACAATTAATTTCCCGTGACTCTGACAGTCAGATTCATTCTTCCTTGTGTTATTTTTAGTTTTTGATAAAGATTATTTTGATAAAGGTATTTTGATTAATATACATGGTTCTGTGCAAAACTCCTGGTCCAGTCCTCATTTCTTCATGTTTTTGTTCCAAGCAGTCAGACCCTCAGTAATCTGTTAGTGGTCCCAATCAGCAGTTCTCCAGACTTTTTGAAGGTCTTTCAGAGGTTTCCTTTGGTCTTTGGCTGCTTTTTATTTAAACACTTATGTCCATTTTAGGCCTTAGAAAGTCTTAAACATTTTAGGTGTAAAAATATATTTAGTTTTGTCTACAATTTGAATGTTTGTTCATTCTTTGCCACTTCTATTAATTATTTTCAATGTGCTGTCAGCGATCATTCATTCTGTCTGACGGTTTTAAGAGGTTTTTATATTGAAAGAAAACTAAAACTCCCATCATGCAGCAGTCCTGTCAGGGAATTTATAGGCAGATAATCAGCCTGTTGCCCTGCTCCTGAAACAGGTTTATTGGAGGTTTTTTTTTTTTTTTTTTTTTTTGAATGACTGAAATGACTTTGAATGAAAGGCGATCAAATCTTTTTCTTTGAAAGAAATTTTACAATGACTCATTTTTTTTATTCATATAGGTCTTAAAGCTACATTTTATTTTTTTTCTTATAAAAGTTACCTACTGCAGCTTTAAATTTGTACCATAATGGTCTTTAAAAAGTCCTAAAGAGTTCTAAATTTAACGAAGTGAAACTTGCAGAAACCCTGCACTTAACTCTAATTTATCATTACAGCATAAAATGTTTGGGGATTGTCTTGTTGGAGTGAAAATCATTTCCTGACAATCTTTGTTTTTGGTATTTCTCCTGAATTTAACAAGAGGAAACGGGAACAGATTGTGTCTCTGTGACAGGCTGCTGGGAACAACAGGACTAAAGATTCTATTAAAACTTTTAAGTTGTTTATGTGTCGACACAAGTTCAGTTCATCCCGTGGGTGCAGGAGCCTCTTTATGTCTGAATGAGGTCAGAGGTAAAAATGTTGCTCTGACAATGATTATGTTCGAGGACTGAAACTGAGAAAAAGGAAAACTGAAAGCCTGGACCGTTGATCAGACCCCAGTCTGTCTGCTTGAACAAAACAGATGAGGGCAGAGATGAGGAATGAGTCAAGACTTTTGCACAGTTTTTACAATGATTTGTAATGATTTGCAATGATTTTTGCACAATCACCTCTTATTGAGGATTTTTTTTTTTTTTACTCTGGTTCTGTCAGTTTTTTGGCCTGCTGATGACTGACCTGCAGCCTGATGAATGTTTCAAAATGAAACCATTAAAACCTAATCAGCCTCTGAGCTTTGGGTTTTTTTTTCTGTTAGAACTGAGGTCATTTGGGAAGGAAGATATCAAAGTGTTTTGTTTTACAAAAAAATAATTGAACTTATTTTTTTTACAATAATATTTAAGCTTACATAGAAACAATAAAAAAGCAAGACATCCAGTGGAAGAATGATAATTTGATCTCCTGATTTTATACATTTGTCCACTTACAAAGAAATAAGCAGTCCCACATTTTTATGGTGGTTTCATCAGATCTGTTAGAGAACTTCAAGGACCAGATAATAAACCTGCAGAGGGCTGGAATGGGCTACGAGACCACCAGGAAGAAGTTTGGTGAGCATATATTCAGGAATGGATGAAAAATAAAATGGCCATCAGCTCCTCCGTCTGGAGCTCTGTGTAAGATCTTCATGGGATGAGGATGAGAAAGGTGAAGGATTCACCTACAGCTACACAGGAGGAGTTTGCTGATGATCAGAAGGGTCCACAGGCCCCAAGAACACCACAGCTGACGCGCTACGTTCTCATAGACTGAAGGTCCCACTGCTGATGAAGGCTCACATTCAGACCTGTCTGAAGTTCACCAGTGAGCGTAGATGAGACCTTGTGGGTGATGCAAGATTTCAGTCTGTTCCAGTCTTTGTGCGGATCCACTATCCGCTGCCTGGAGTCCTCTGACAGATCTTTGGTTTGACCCATGATGGTTAAGGGATTGGAAGGGAAGAAACGGAGTCAGGTGGGCTTTATACAACGAGAGCAGCTAAGGACGGTCTGCGATTGATGGGAATCTATGCACCGTAAAACTTATAAAACCAGCAGGAGTTCAAAAACATATTTCTTCCACTGAATAATGTACAACCTTTGTGTTTATGAAGAAGAATTAATTAAAAACATAATTTTGGGCTCAAGCAATCAGAAGTGATGTGTTTTGATAAAATACACAGCCTTTTTTTTGTCATATTGGGGTAATTATGTTATTAATATGCTAAAAGTTTTTCTAATGGCCTTATCACGGTTCTTAAAGTGTATTAGGTTTTGGCTTTACTAATCTAAGGCCCACGGACAGACAGTCCCTGCATCCTTTTAACCCTTTCACAAAGAAACATCAAAAACAACGGAGAACCCCCAGAGTCACTGAATAATTAAGGTATCAACATCAAACCAACCCTGAGAATAATGAGGTGAGGGTTTTATTCAGAGGTTTAATCTTTATATGAATGAGGATTCAGAAACATGGCTCCACCACTGATGCCTTTAAGGGGTGCTGGGAAATGTTGGTTATCAGTCGTTTCCAAGCAAGAAGGCAAAGTCAGAAAAATCCTCTTCGTTATTGAGTAACGATGTTCCGCTTCAGAGAGGTTCGAAATAAAAAGGAATGAAATGTTACAAACGCGTGTTTGAAAACTATGAAGCCTTTTTTTACACCAAGGTTTTTTTTTGTTTGGGGGGTGGGGGGGGTGTATTTTTTTTTTTTTTTTTGCTTAAATGAAGAAATGCAGACCAATTTGTGGAGCTTCTCTGTGAGCAGTGTTAACCTCACACAGGAAGTTAAAGACTCAGAGCTGTTAGAGGAAGTACTGAAGCCGTTGCATCGCACAGATAACAGCTTTTTGTCTGTAAACTTTTAACAACATGTCATAAAGAAGCACGCTGCCCAAAATATGCAGTGGATCAAACATCTACACACCCCCTGCTCAAACGAATGAATGAATATTAAACAAAAGGAGAATTTGATAATTGTTTTGGAATTTTTCCAGCCTCTCTGCCCTGCTTCAGCTCTGTGTCTTGTCTTTCCCTTGGAGCCTCTCTTTGCATATCTTCCAAAATTTGTGAATTATGGATTTGGTCAGCTGGTCTCTCAACGCAATTGATCAAATTTTCTCAACGAGAAGACAGGGTTTGGGGCAACCCTCTTGTCTGGACGGGACATTTTTCTCCGGATACACAATGGACTCCTGGCAGGAGTGGAGAATTGTGTGTCTGATTATACTGTTAGCCGTGGATGTCAAAGATGTGTACACAATTGGATTTTTGATAACAGGCTTTCTGCTTTTTAGAGTTGGCGGTTACGAGAAATAATTTCTCGATATGCTGAGGTTTGACAGCTGTTCTGGCCACTGTGAGGCTTCCAGGCATGTGTGGTGGGATCTGTAATCAACACTCAGACTATGATGTTACGTGAGCAGAATCGCAGACTGGATGCGATCCTTTCACAGGATCGCAGGCTAGATGCGGTTCCTGGACTCTGGGATGAAATGGGATAAATCTTGAAGAAAGTTGTTCGCTCGGATCTGGCGGAATAGACCTGGAATTTGGCTGTTTGGATTCACCATTGAGAAACACCAGCGAGACTTTGAAGGCAGATGGAAAATAAGAGTTGGCCTGACCTAAAATAATTATTGTTATGTGAATTCTGGCTCCCTTGTGCTGGCCTTGGTCAGCTATCTTCAATTCCTCCTGGATTTTATGTAAATAAGATGCTCTGCCCCCACCCTTGCCTGAAGACATCTGTGGATCTGCTCTGGGCTGTTTGATAAACATTCCATCATATTATCAAAGACAATGGCCTCTGTGACGTGATTCATGGACTTATCTGCAAACACACACACATTCATAAACACACTATATCGACCTCCACCGTCTCTGCTTGTCTCTTCATGTGTCACTCTGCTTGCTATCTGGACCTTGTGTGGCTTTTTTCTCTTCTGCTTCTGTTAGTCTACCCTTATCAAATAGATTTGTCTTATTAATGCTTCTCTAAGAGGAAAACTTATTCATATTCAAATGGTCTATTAAGACCTGGATGGGAATTCATGGATGGGTTCACAGATCGACCAGCACTCAGACTGTAAACAGGAGCGAAATTGCAAACTACTCTGAACTGGCTGATATTCCATCATCAAAGACAATGGCCTCTGGACTAAATGCAATTTCTGGACTCAGAATATGGAAAAGGTTAAAATCTTGGAG
>NC_051440.1:2580289-2606119 GCF_001649575.2 Kryptolebias marmoratus
TACTGTACAATTAGTTATCATATTCACTGTTAGCTAGATTATTTGTGCCTTGGTTTAGTAATATCATGTTTTAGTAGTTTAGATGTCCTGTACCTTTGTCATGTTTTAGCTTAGTTATCTTGTCATGTTCTGTAACTCTGTCTGTAATTTTGTTCTTGTGTTGTAAAGCCCTTTGAGTCGCCTCGTGCTGAAAAGTGCTATATAAATAAATGTACCTACCTACCTACCTACCTACCTGTTATCACTGTATCAACCTCACACTTTTCCTCTTAGATGAAAGTTTTTATCCAAGTTATAAAATAGACTTTAAAATACTATCATTATCATTATATTAACCATTCTGTTAGCTGTTGAAATGCTTCCTCTTAGAGGAAAGTCTATTTATGTTAAATTGGTCTATAAGGTTATACATCACTGACCGACTTACAGATTGTTAGTTTACTCAAAATTACCTGTCATAGTTATACCAATCATACTACTCTGTTATAGTTATATCAATCTTGCTATTAGCTAGAGTTACTTGACTGATGTTTTTAGTTCTGTAATTGCTTTTTGATTAGTATTCTTGATATTTTTAAATGGTTCCTCTTAGAGGAATGTTTATTCATGTTTGTTAGTTTACTCAAATGACCCATTATAGTTATACCAAATTTACTATTAGCTAAAATTACTTTTGGTTTCTTCTGTTATAGTTATACCAATCTTACTATTAGCTAAAATTATTTCTGTATTTGATTCTGTTGTTGTTTCTGTGTTGTAAAGCACTTTGGATTGCCTTGCTGCTGAAAAATGCTATATAAAGAAATTTTATTTTACTTCACTTCACTTTAATCTGACATAAATCCTGTACTGTTCAACTGTTTGAAGCAACATTTGATTCTGATCAACCTGAATGAAAGAAAAAGCTTTCCTAGCAGGAATTTCCTGACATCCTACAGTGAAAGAAAAAGCTTTCCTAGCAGGAATTTCCTGACATCCTACAGTAAAATCTAAGGGTCACAGAGCAACAAAAAGGTTTAATTTCTCTAGCAAAAGATAACCAATTAAACATGGTGAAGACAATCATCACGAAGTGAAGAAACAACTATAACAGTACGTGACCCCATGTCGCAAAATGAGTCACAATGAGGAATCTTTCAATATTGAGTTATTATTATTTTCAAATTCTCCATCTCAAAAGCTTCAGAATGAGACAGTTTGTTGAAATTTGGCAATTTACCACCTCGCCTGGCAACGAGCTGGTTTTGTTTACCACAGAGCCGGTTTGACAGCTTGATTTTTGTTGGCCTGGAGTGATGTCATTGAGAATTCCAGCTCTGTAATTAAAAAAAGGGAATCTCCAAACTTCACAGTGAGGGCCAATATAAGAGAACTTCCCAGCCCTATGGCAGCTGGCAGAGAGACATGATCACTTTCAAAGAACAATTAAAAAAAAGGGAGCTCTCTGAGGTTGTTTCTGGGATCTGTTGGAGCCACTCTTCCAGTTTGGGGGTCACAGCACCGAGTGCTCTGATGACCAATGGTATCACTGAGGCCTTGACTTTCCACAACTTCTCCATTTCCTCTTTCAGCCCTTGGTATTTCTCTAGCTTCTCGTGCTCCTTCTTCCTGATGTTACAATCACTTGGGACTGCTACTTCTATCACCACTGCTTTCTTTGTATCTGATCTATCACCATAGTGTCCGGTTGGTTAGCCATCACCTGTTTGTCAGTCTGGATTTGCTTCAAACCTCAGCCGAAGAGGTAGATAGCAGCACATCCTGAGCCTGGTTCTGGTTGTGGTCTCTTCCTGTTAAAAGGGAGTTGTTTCTTTCCACTGTCACCAATGTGCTGCTCAGGATGAGAGACTGTGACAAAGTGAAGATTCGACACAATCTGCTAAATAGATAACTTTTACTAATTTGCATTATATAATGTATGTGAATTTTCTGGTACAGTGCCCCATCTAACTCAAATATATATGTACACACCATGTTAATTATTTTTTAAAGTTTTATCTTTTTAAATATATACTGCATATACGAGAATCTACACAAACGTATTCAAATTAGTCCTGCAAGTCAAGCCGTCATTAGAGTGTTGTAGTTTCCGAGGATCCCTGAATGCAGCAGCAGGATGCAGCAGCAGCGGAGTTAAAGTCGCTTCACGGACACGGCAGAGAAGTTGAAGCCGAAGTGGGCTTCAGTGTGCAGCCCCCCACGGTACTCAGGAGTGTCCATCTGCCGCGGAGCTGTCGGGAAACAACTTTTAGTTGTGAATTTGTCGTCGTGTTGCAGCTGGCGCCTCGGTTAGACGGAGTTCTGCTTTCAGTCTGATGGAAGTGGGTGAGACAGGTCAGTTCGGCTCCATTTCAACACTTTGAGTCTTTGTAAAATTCAGAGTCTACAGAAAACTGTGCCGAGGGGCTGAACTTCACTCTGGTGTTTGAGGAGGACGGTAGAAAGCCAACAGGTATGGGTCGTTTTAACGAGTTACCGACGACCGAGTCAAGCTGAAAGGGTTAGCCAAAGTTACACCGGAAGTCAGGGGTATGAGCTTCAAAATAAAGACACAATCCCGCTTAAAAAGTAAAAAAAAAAACCGTGTAGTAAGATCAGTATGAAACCTGTGAATGTTTAGGCATAGTCTAGAATATTATTTATGTTTAAAGGTGTTCTCTAAATATAGCATATATAATTCTCCATTTCAGTAAATATTGCTTAAACATCTGTAACAAGCATTGAAGGGGACCTATTCTGCTTCCTTGAACAAATCAGGATAGGCCTGTGGGCTGTACAAAACATGCTCATTACATTTAATACACAAAGTCATTCTCAGATACTGAGATTTCACCTGATCAGTTCTGCCTGTTTTGAGATATCAGAATGAGCTGTTTTAGGGCTACATCACTTTTATGCAAATAAGCTGCTGTTGGTCACGCCCCCAAACTCAGTGTCCTGTCTCAAAACATAAAAACTCCCTGAAGGATTAAATGCTGCAGATCTGACACACATTTATATCGTTAATTATTCAAACTCTGAGGATTCTGACTTTGGGACAGGGGTAATAAGTGGGTCCGAAACCCCACTGATAGCGGGTTGGGACAGTGGTAATGTAGACACATGTTCTCATTGCAGCTGACAACAGAACATTTTCCTTTTCCAGCAGACATTGGTCACAGGTAAAACCAGCAGAGCTAACATAATGGTCTACTTGTAATGAAGTGGGTGGAGCTCCACTTGGGTTGCTAGGTAACAGGAATTGTGACAACAATCCTGAGGTATTTGAAACAGGTCGTTTTGCAGACACCAGAAAACTTGACTTGTTGCTATAAAATGGCTTTGTGTTTTGTTTTGTTTTTTGCGCTTGAACTGTTTCTAGAAGCAGTAGATACCAAAATGGAAGTACAAAAACATGCAAAAAGTGAATTTTGTATAACGGGTCCCCTTTAATGGTTAGAATTTTCTGTGGGCATTGCTGAACATTTACACTTTGTGTGTCTGTGGTTGTGAGTCTGATAATATCTGTTCCTTGTTACCTCAACCAAGGTATTGTTTTTGGTAGTGTTTGTTTGTTTGTCTGTCTGTCTGTGGACAAGATTACTCAAAAAGTTATCAACAGATTTTCATGAAATTTTTATGTAACCTCAACATGGTACAAAGAACAAGGGATTACATTTTGATGCTGATCCGGTCAAAGGTCAGGGTCACAAAATAAATTGTGTAGAAACCTAACTCCATCCTCACGGCTTCCCCAAGAATTCAGAGGTTTGGGATCAACTAGGAGCTATTCATCAAATGGGGTGTCAAACTCCAAGCCTCAAGAGCAGCTGTCCTGGAGGATTTAGGTTTTTCTGCTCCAACACACCTGATTCAAATGGTTTGATTACCTCCTCACCAAACCATCAAGTTTTCCAGGAGCATGGTAACAAGTCATCCATTTAAAGCAGGTGTTTTAAAGCAAGAACACATCTAAAATATGCAAGACAGCAGCCCCCGAGGAATCGAGTTTGACACGTGTGGAAGTCATCTATAAAAGCAGGTGTTTTTGCTGCTCTGGAGCATACAGGTGTGCATTAACTCAACGCCAAGGCGGAGAGACATCAGCAATGACCTTAGAGAAGCAACTGTTGCTGCCCATCAATCTGGGAAGGGTCAAAATTAATTTTCAAACTATTTGAATTCCATCATGCTACTGATAGAAAGATTATTCACAAGTGGGAAAACATTTAGTACAGCTGCCAATCTTCCCAGGAGTGGACGTACCAGCAAATTCACCCTGAAGGTCAAACTGTGCAATGCTCAGAGAAAAGAGCTACATCTCAGGTTCTACAGGCCTCAGTTAGCAGGTCAAAGATCGTGGTGAGATGTCCAGGTGAAAAGTAAGCATCTTCTCAAACTGAACCTGATCTTACCGCTGTAAGACCTAAAGTGTGTAGAGCGGGCCTCTTTTGAGTACCAGATGATGACTCATTACATAAACACATAATGTCAATCGGGGCATTAGTCATATTTATTTTTTTCTGACATTAGTTTTGATTAAATTTGGCTTGTTGGAATTTAGAAAATTTAAGCAGATTTAATTTTTTGTTTTTGTAAGGGTATGTTATCAGTCATGCTTGCTTTAAAATAAAATGCAGAGTCCATTTTAAAAGAGAAAACAGTTAATAGATTGTCCTCAGAACATGCAAAAACTGAGGTGTAAAAATAAACAAATGAATGGTTGGTAGGTAGACGGATGGGTAGTTCACAGGGCTTGTTTCTAAAGCTCTGTGCAGACAGACGGCATGTCTGTTGGCTGGTTTTACTTCCTGGTTTTCTAACTGCTCTGAAGCACCCATCTGGTGGAGGGTGTCACCTCCTTTCTCTTTTTCTCCCCCTCTTTCTGACCTGGAGGGGAGGGACCTGTTGCATCATGTCTCGCTTGTGTCTGTGCTGCACATTCAGGGTTACTTGTGAAAAAGAAGTGGAGTTACTGAAGCAGGTCACAGTGGGGGCTTTCACACCTACTTTGCATACACAGTTTGGGTGTGTGTTTGTGACCGAGTAGTATTTATAGTCATAGTTAGGATTGTGTGCAGCTGTGTGAATGAACTGACCATGATTCATATAGTGTATTAATACTTGTGGCTGTTGAGATCGCTTGTGTAGCTGCTTATTATTGAACTGTTTATATTGGACACACGGAGACAGTTACTGTAAATTCATTGTAGACTCACTGTAAATTCACTGTGAATTTGTTGTAAAAATCATTGCAAATCTACTGTTAATTTATTAAATCCACTGTGAAGTCACTGTGAATTTACTGTGAATGCAGTTTAAATTTATTGTTGATTCACTCTTAGTTTGCCTCAGATCTACTGTGAATTATCTGTATATTTACCAATAATCAACTGTAAATCCACAAAATTTACTGTAAATTTAATGTGAATACACTTTAAATTTAAGTTTTTCTGTAAATTTGCTATAAAGTCACTGGAGATTTACTGGAATTCCATTAAGTTTACTGTAAATTCAATACTGACATCAAGACTCAAAAGCTCACAATGCACGGAGGGTTTCACCCTAAGTCCAGCACCCTGAGACTGTACACTAAGAGAAAGGAAAGAGGCAGAGGAGTGGTGAGCATCAGAGCCACTATACAGGATGAAACATCCAAGATCCTGAAGTACATCAAGAAGATCCCCCCAGTGATGATCTGTTCAGTGAAGGTCTCAGTCAGCAGAAACACAATGTGGAAGAGGAGAAACAAGAGGAACCCTCATGAAAAGACAAGCCCCTGCACAGCATGTACCACTGACAGATTGAGGAAGTGGCTGATATCAACAAATCCTACCAGTGGCTAGAAAGGGCTGGTCTAAAGGACAGCACAGAAGCACTAATCATGGCAGCACAAGAGCAATAGAGGCTGGGGTCTATCATACCAGACAGGACCTAAGATGCAGGCTGTGTAAAGATGCTCCTGAGACAGTCCAGCACATAATAGCAGGATGTAAGATGCAGGCAGGCAAAGCATACATGAAACACCATAACCAAGTAGCTGGAATAGTGTACAGGAACATCTGTAACGAGTATGGACTGGAAGTCCCACACTCAAAGTGGGAGACTCCACCTAAGGAGGTGGAGATTGGCAGGGCTAAGATACTGTGGGACTTCCAGATCCAGACTGACAAACAGGTGATGACTAACCAACCAGAAATTGTGGTGATAGGTAAGATACAGAAGAAAGCAGTGGTGATTGATGTAGCAGTTCCAAGTGACTGAACATCAGGAAGAAGAAGCACAAGAAGCTGGAGAAATACCAAGGGCTGAAAGAGGAAATGGCCTCAGTGGTACCAGAGGTCATCGGAGCACACGGTGCTGTGACCCCAAAACTGGAAGAGTGGCTCCAACAGATTCCAGGAACAACCTCAGATATCTTGGTCCAGAAGAGCGCAGTCCTAGGAACAGCTAAGATACTGAAGAAAACCCCTCAAGCTCCCAGGCCTCTGGTAGAAGACCTGAGCTTGAAGTGAAAGTGGAACTGCCCATGTGGAACAAAGAGGGCAAGATGGGAGTTTTTATGTGTGTGTATGTATGTATGTGTGTATATATATATTTTTTTTCTTTGCACAGTTTTGGAGCAGATTTCTAGGTCACGTAATTGTTTTTATTTTTTAATGTATTACTTACTTTTGAAGTTTTCTTTCGATGTAAATATTTTTCTTTAGCTGGAGCTACTTTAACAACCCCACTTTCCCCCAAAGATTAATACAGATTCTTGTCAAAAATTACAAGAAGGCAGAAGCTGCTGTTATAGTTTGGTGGTGTAGCTTTTTTGGGAAACACTGTAAAATCCTCTGTAGTAGATGTAAAATCAACATTTTGAAAAGCTCTTTGTGATTTATGTTTAATGTCAGGCAGAGTATTGTTGGTGCATCATTATGTCAAATTGAATTTATAAAAATGAAAAGAAATAAATTGGTTTTATTGTTTCGTTTTCTTTTTGTCCCATCCCAAACTTTTAGATTTGGATATAAAGACGCCCCCCTCATCCACACAGGCTCTACTGGAGCAGCTCTTGAACCAGGAGCTGCAGAGTGACCCCCCATGTTTACAGGTCACAGATGACTACCAACATGCTGGCTATCAATCACAGGGGCCTTACTGTGGCCCCCAGGGGAACCCCAGAGCCTTTGACTGCCCCAGCATCCAGATTACCTCCATAAGTCACAACATTCACGCGGAGGCTGGCAGTAACTTGGAGGTTTTGGCAGCTGGTGGTGCAGAGGGAGGGTACTATGAGCCTTCGTGGCAAAGAGATCAGCTCTACCTGCCTCTGGATGCCTGCTATCGGGATTCGGCGCTCAGCACAAGTCCCTGCAGCAGCCTGTCGTCTAGGAGCTGGGTGTCGGACCTGTCCTCTTGTGAGTCTTTCTCCCATAATAATGATGACGTAGAAGGAGAGCTGCGTGATGCTGCCCTCCTCGCTCTGGGCTCACCAGGATGTGGAGGTGGCGCATTTGGGGTGGAGCTATGGCAGCAGAAGTACCAGCATCCATTAGCTTTCAGCCCAGTGTTGTCACCACATCAGTCGCCCCGGCAGTCACCAAGCCATTCCCCTCGCACCAGTATCACAGAGGATACCTGGCAGCACCGCCGACCCACCTCCAGGTGAGTCAGCTTGGATTCTTTCTTTAAACTCAGATTATGATGCTGGAATCTGAGAACAGTAACCACAGTCCTGCTTTAGCCCCTCACCAGCCCCTCACCAGCTCATTGCTGAGTCACAGTTAGTGCTTTATGGATTTGTTTCATTGCTCTAAGCTTAAATCACCACTAATCATTGCTTTCTTTTCTGCTTTAGTTTGACTCTATGTAACCATCAGTTCTTGTTTAGTCACATTTTCTCCTCCTCTTCCTTCTTCCTCCATCTTTTTCCCTTTCTCCTCTTTTTTCTTTTTCTGCTTCTCTTCCTTCTCCTCCTCATGCTGAATCAGTTGCCTTATTTGAGGGATTTAACAAACTCAAAATCTCACCTAAATTTGGAAACATCTTAAAAGTAAGGGAAAATTTTGATCTTATAAGGGTCTCAAAAATAGGCATGGCAAATTAGGTAAACAGGACCACCTATTTTGGCAATATGAAGATCTACTTTCACATGTCAACGTTAATGTCACTTTGTTGGTATAGCAAATAAAAGCAGAAATTTACCAAAGGACTTTACAATTCAGTCAAGTGAATGGGTAAAAAAAACAATAAGAACAAGGAAACACAAAAATCTTAAAAGAACAAGTAAAGCCAAAATGAAATACAGCAATGCATCATAAACCCATCAGCTCTAATTGGATCTGAAACTCTGCCTGAATCAAACACCAAGGAAAAAAGATGTGTCTTGAACACTGATTTTAAAGTCTCAACATTCTCAACAGTCTGTATATGAGGAGGTAAGCTATTCCACAGCTTTGGAGCAGCCACTGCAAAAGTCTGATCGCCTCTATCTTTTAGTTTGGATCCTGGAACATCTAATAGAAACTGGTTGGTTGACCGGAGTTCTCCTACTGGAGTGTAGATGTTAAGGAGATCACAAAAGTATAACAGTGCCAGATGGTTTAAAAATCTAAAAGCAATCAGTAAAATACTAAAGTCGGCCCCGAAACAGACATGAAGCCAGTGTTGAGAAGCCAGGACCAGAGTTATGTGTTCATGTTTTTAGTACCTGTTAAAAGACAGGCTGCTGTGTTCTGTTGGTTTGTAAGCGACATGAAGATGATTTATCCAAATCAACATACAGAGAGTTACAGTAGTCCAACTGAGAGGTAAAAAAGTATGAGCGACCTTTTCAAGTTCTTTAGTAGGGAGATATGACTTCACCTTGGCAATGAGTTTTAGTTGGAAAAAACTTAATGTCACACCTTTCTCAAGTCACGACAGAAAGATATTATGGTCCATGGTATCAAATGCAGCAGAAAGGTCTAAAAGCACTAAAACAGCAGAGTTTCCTTTAGGTAGACTCACCAAGACGGAGGTATGACCTAAACTCAACCTGAAGTTGGCCCTTTTGAATGAAAAATGCCATTTTGGGTTTTTATTCATGTTGTAATTGAAGGAACTTCTCCTAGTGTGTTGAGAGTATTAGCTTCAATCAGTCAGTATACTATTAGGCATGGGGGATTAAAAGTTATCAAATGCTTGAGCTTTTGTCATATGATGTGGGCTTGGCTAGACCTCCAATGACGCCATGAAACACAAAATCACATGCTTTACTCATGGGTGGTGTTCTCTGACCTGCTTGAAGATAACTTCAAACTTTATCCGATAAGTGACAAGTTGACATTACTTTTTTTTTTTTTTTAACGTTTCGACTTATCGCCAAAGGGCATTGTCTTGGAGGCAGGGCAAAATTTTGTCTTGATAATACACTTATAATTTCAATAGATTTAATTCAGTCTGCACCAAAATACCTAGGAGTAAGCTTTGACCAAAGCTAAACATGTGGACATGCACACAATTTGTGGGTGTGGCAAAACAGCTTAACAGTGCCCCCTAGAAATTTTCAAACAACCCTTTCCTTACTTTCATGTACAAAATTGAAAGTTAGTACATTAATTAAGCTCACAAGGGACGACAAAAAAGTTTATTTGGACGGCAAACTTCACCCGTGTGCATTGGTTTCCCACTGATTATCTCCTGCTGAAAAAAATTATGATGTTGAAAACTGAGAGCTTCTTGCCATATCGATGGCTTTAGGTGAATGAAAACATTGGTAAGAAGGAGCCAAATTCCCCTTCATCATCTGGACTGACCACAAAAACCTTGCTCACCTCCAATAGGCTAAATGATTTAATTCAAGACAAGCCCATTTCTAGTTTTCTATCACCTATTGCCCCGGATCCTGCAAAATTAAACTTGACGCTCTCTCCTGGCCATTTTCCCAATCCAGTGACCAAAGTCCTCGGAAAGTATTTTGCCATCATCTTGTACAGTTAGGATGACAACATGGGAGATCAAAAGTCTCAGGACTCAGAACCGGATCCTGGAAACAGACCCCACAATAATCTTTTTGTGCTATCCTCTATGCGTTCACAAGTTTTACAATAGGCCCATACCTCAAAACTCATTTTTTACCCTGGGTTAAATCTTTTTGGAGGTCCACCATGAATCATGACATGAAAGAATATGTCTGCCTGCCTAGTGTGTGGCCCAAGCAAGAGTGGCAAACACCCTGCTTCTGGTCTCTTTCAGCCACTACCTATCCTAGCCACCCCTGGTCCCACATTTCCTCAGATTTTGTTACTGGATTGCCTCCTTTAGATGGAAATAGGATTGTTCTGACCATCGTAGATCGGTTCCTGAAAGCAGTTCATTATTTGCTCTTATCCAAACTTCCCACAGCTCTGGAGACAGCTCAGTGTCTCGTTCAACATGTTTACAGACTGGATGGAATCCCTATAGATATTGTTTCAGATCAAGGTCCCCAATTTACTTCCCAGGTCTGGAAAGGCTTTTGTAATGCACTAGGAGGCACAATTAGTCTGTCATCCAGCTTTTATCCCCAACGTAATGGGTAAACCAAATGTCTCAACCAGGAGAAGTCTGCCCTCATATGTGCCATTGTCAACTATCCCACTTCTTGGTGTTCACAGCTACCTTAGATTGAATATGCATCTTAACCTCCTCCACTACTTGAATTTCATACTTCGAAGCATTTCTGGGCTACCAACCTCCATTGTTACCCATTCAAGAAGCCGAGGTAACCGTAGCCTCCGTACAACATCACTTACAATGCTGTTCTGGCATCAAACCAAGGCCGCAGAGCAGAATCGACAAATGGCCGACAGAAAGAGGAGCCTGGCCCCACAGTACTCTACTGGCCTGTCATCCTGCCACATTCACCTCAAAGACCCCAGAAAGTTTGCACCCACATTCATCAAACTATTTATGATAGAATCCATCGTTAACCCCTCCTCAGTTTACCTCATACTTTCACCGTGTATGAGGATCTATCCCATGTTCCACGCCTCCCAAATCAAACCTGTTGTCACCAGTACCCTTTCCCAAATTATTTTCTTTTATTGATAACTTATTATGATTGAAAATTCAGTCAAAATGTTGAGATTTGATAGAGAATAAGGGTGAATAAATTAAGTAATCTAAATATTTTTAATCGCTAACTTTAGATCTGGTGCCCTGTAACGAGAGCTTTAATGTGTAGTAAGATGTTAATGTTGTCTTCTACTCATTCAATATTTATTTTAAATTACTAAAGGTTTTTTATGTTTATCAATCAAATGTATTTTTTAAATGTTTGTGTGTAATTGCTGCATATTTCATATTTATATAAAATATGCTATATAAAATGTTTTATATTTTGCAAAAATCATGAATGAGAAAAGCACACAGATGTTGCATTAAATCTGAATAAGTTCAGTATAAGAAAAGAAATTACACATTTATGAAGGTGAATGATAAAGCTTTTAAAAGGTGAAATGCATAAATATCAACAATGGTTTAAAGAAAAATATTTTTGTATTTATTTAGCTGAAGTAATGCAGCGTTGCTCATGAATAGTGATAAAAAAATAATCCAGCTCTTTGTTTTCTCTGGCAGGCCATCATCCAGACCAACCTCCCCCTGTGGGAAGAGACGTCACTCCAGCGCTGGCCCTCGAGCTCGCTCGCCCTCCCCGCACTATTCAGCCAGCCCCACTCCAGGCGCGTCTCCACGGGGCAGTGTGACAGATGACAACTGGGTGGGAAGCCCTGCCAGCACCTCTGGAGCCCTCCTCATTTCTGGTTGCCAGGAGCTCAATGTCCCTTCCAAAACCAGAAGAACATCAGGAAGTAATCTGGGCCTCTTGGCTGGTGACACTGGTCCTGAATCCTACCTGGATTCTTGTAGAGAGGAGAAACAAGAACAGGGTGGCTTAGCTGAGCTTTTCCTTCCAGTTCCATCCCATTTCAGCTGGAACAAACCCAAACCTGGAAACCCACCATTGTTTAGGTTTGCATTATTACCAATAATCTATAGTCTGATTCTCTGGAATTCATATAAAGGTGAAGCCAAAAGGGAACATAATCCACCTTTTTACCTCCTAAACCCTGCATCATAGTATTTGGTTGTTTTTTTTTAACTTGTCTTCATTCAGGACACTTAGGTTTTCATTTTTTATTTATTTTTTAACTTAAAAATTATTAAAATTTAACTTACATTTTTTTATTACTTATTGGTTTAGTTTTGAACTCATAATTGTTCAAAAACTGTTGTTTTGTCTGTGACGTCCTATAAAGAGACCCTTGTGGCAGACCTAGAAGGATTTGCGGGAAGGATTATATATACTTTCTTGCCTGGGAAAAATCCCAGAAAGCTAGGGAGAAATCTCTACATCTATCACCACTGCTCAACTACTCTGTCATCTCTGAGAGATCTCACCTGGCCGTCATAGATCTCAGCTGGTCTCTCACAGATCTCAACTAGACTTCAGTGATCTCAACTGGTCTCTCAGAGGTTTTTAGCTGGCCCTCGTAGATCTCAGCTGGTTCCACAGAGCTCTCAGCTGGTGTCTCAGAGATTTCAGTGTCTCTTTCAGAGATCTCCACAGCAACAACTTTGGACACTGCTGAAAGATCTGACTGGCTGACATCCAATACTACCTCTTAGATCAGGCTATGAATAGTCAGAGCTGTGGCTCTGTCACAGAAGGTCACTCATTCCTCCATTCAGTATTTTTCTGTTCATCCTGGTTAAATAAGGACATTTTGTCAGCTGACCATTTTGTCAGATTTAGTTAGTGGTCCCAATGATGTCCGTCCTGTGAAAAGGCGACTGTTCAAGTCTTTATTTGTCAATTTTGTAATGTTGTAGATTAGTATTCACAAACCTTTACTGATAGAGAAATGGATTAATGAATTCCATAAAATGTTATTGTGCACATTGTAGTGAAAACAAAGAAAACCTATGGTCTGATTTCTTCACCGCAGCCCCTTGTCACCCCCTCCTCTGGACTGGCCTCTGCCTAACCAGTATAACCAGACTGAGCTAAAACTGGAGGTCCAGCCCAAGGGCTATCACCGGGCGCACTATGAGACAGAGGGCAGCAGAGGATCCATCAAGGCAGCAACTGGTGGACATCCTGTCATCAGAGTAAGTCCTGTTCACTAGTTCACTCTAACATCTGCCTGACCTTTCTCCTCAAAGTGTCAGATATGTCACAACTTCTCAAACATGTTGTTTGTTTCTGTAAAGTTCCTGTTTGTCTTAATGAAGCACGAGTCTGACTTCTGTTATCATGTCTCCCCTATTATTTCAGGGCTGCCACTCATTTTTATATCGAATAAACTAAATGACTGATTTTCCTCCAAAAAATTTAACTAAAACTTTTATTTTATTTTATTTTATTTTTAACAGTCAGCTTTGGCATATGCAGTCCATCCATCCATTTTCCTTAACCGGTGTTCTGTTCATGGTTTCTGGTCGTTTATAGTCGTGCAGGGCTCCGCAAATGGTGCGCGGACCTGAGTGAGCGGTGTAGGCATTTATACTTGGCGCTTACATCGGTGCAGTATTCTCCAAAAAGACGGGGAAGTACGTTGGTTGTCACATCAAATATGGTTGCACGTATTCAGGAGGAAGAACTGTTGTGTTTCTGGCTGTGATACAGAGAGGATGTTTAAACTTAAAGCATTCAGTTTGACTTTCATTGATTTATTTGCTTTAGTTGAGATTCACCAATCATAGGACTAATATTTCTTCCCTCTGTGGTCTATAAACACTCCTTTTTAAGGGCTGCAGCAGTAATCTTCTTCCGTGAGTTTTGAACCATTTGATTATCTTTGTGATCTCTCATAGAGGGATCATGTAAATGCTGATACAGGCAAACCAGCTCCGCTACAGCAGCAAAATTGTCCATTTTGAGTGGAGCTGGCACGCGCGGTCTGTGCGAACTTGCAAAAATTGGGACGTGCACGACCATGCGACGTGAGACCGTGCGGGGCCTTCACGCAGGGGCGGGGACAGCGCAATTGCGTCACTGTTGGCGTGGGCACCCTTGTGCGGTGATCAACGTGTTAAGTATAAATCTAGCTTTTCTCCAGCAGTTACTGTGCGAGAGGCAGGATACTCCCTGGACAGGTCGCAAGTCCTTCACTTGGACAAATGGAGACCAACAAGACAAATAACCATTCACTCCCTTACACCTAGGGATAATTTAAAGTTACTAGAACTTCCAGACTTCTAAAAAGTTACATACTTTAAAATAGAGCATAGTTTGGGGTCATTTAAGGAATGCGTCCTAAAAAATTATCGCTACCATACATGTTTATTAAACCAACTGAAATGGTCACAGCCACAAAGTGCCGCCTGTGTCTCCGCTGTCTTTTTAAGTTCATAGGTTTCTAAGTTTTACTGGAACAGTTGTAAAGATGGCTGTATTTTCTAACAGCCTTGGCAAGCTGCTTCTCAGCGGAGCAGTAGAACCAAAATGACTCCATTAAAGCTCACCGGCTTTTCCACATAAACACGCCCACAACTTCTGACCAATCACACAGTATTTGGCGCAAAGTTCGACCCAGGCCTTGTGTGGTGAAGGTGCGGATAAAGCTGCTACAAGAACAAAATGACAGTTTTTGTTATGCAACTAAGTGACTGAGAGCAGATTTCTTGATTTTTCATGGAGTATGACAACAGCTTTAGGCTACATCTTTGATCTTATGAAGGTTTTTCTTTAAGATGCAATAAGCCACACCCACTTTATTTGAGCAATACGACCTTTTAGGTCTGACCTCAAGTCACAGTCTTGAAGGTCTGTGCCAAAGTTCATAAAGATCTGATAAGCCATTTTTGTGTGAACAATTTGTTTGGTTTATACATCTGTGGCATTGTGCTGTGTGATAAAACTGCACATTTTAGAGTGTCCCTTTATTGTGGTCAGCCTAAAGCACACCTGTGCAATAATCATGCTGTCTAATCAGCATCTTAAGATGCCATACCTGCGAGGGGGATGGATTATCTCGAAAAAGAGAAGTGCTCACTAACACAGATTTACACACATTTGTGAACAATATTTGAGAGAAAAAGGCCTATTGTTTACATAGAAAAATTCTTAGAGTTCAGCTCATGAAAAATGGGAGCAAAAACAAAAGTGTTACATTTATGTTTTTGTTCAGTGTGTGTGTGTGTGTATTTGTGCAGGGGTGACTTCCACATTTTTAAAGATAATTACTTGTGCATGACAACTTATATTTAGCTTGGTATCTAGAATTAACATGGTGAGTTTCATGGTGATCGACCTTTGAACCTCCTTTACAAATTTCGCAATGTAGCCAAAAACATTTTAGCCAGAGATGGGCGTGACCTATATCATATGCTTTAGTAGAGTGCATGTAAAGTATGAATACAAGGCATTTAGTTGTGCAACTTAATGTTTAGAATCTACGAAACAAAATACAAAAATGGCATTGATAGCGCTCCCTATAGGTGGACATATCTGAGTATTTTTGTGAGTCACATGCCCTATTTACCATAATGTATATATTATCCTAGCACATCTTACGGTTTTAGCTCCAATATGACTTTTATTTACGGAAGAGAAATTAAAAGAAGAATAAAAAAATGGAATAGTTTCAATAGGGTTCCATGCTCTGCTAGAAGTTTGGAAACCGCGGGCTTGGACCCCTAATTAACTTTTTTTGCTCTGTAGAAGGAAACAGGAGTACCTGGAGAAAACCAACATGTGCATGTGGAGAACTTGCAGACTAACCACTAATCTAACCACTGTACTGCCATACCGCCCTTTACCTAAGAATAAAATGTAAACAAGGACTTATGAACTAAAGTACAAATTGCAAACAAAAATATGTGCGATAGAAATGAATTACCATACAAAATAACTTTAGACACCTTCAGCCTTTTATAAACCAGCTTGTTTGACAGTGAAACAGACGCTCATTTTATTTTATCCGCCATGATAGTTTTAAAACTGTAGCTCGACCAATAAACTAAGCCCGTTGACATGGAGAGAAACAATTGTCATTTCAGTTCAAGAAATTAAGAAGATAAACTCCATTTAAAAAATACTAATACCTGTTAGCCACATTATTTATTTTTCTGTCTGCAGTTGAATGGGTACAGTGAGCGGCCGCTCAGTCTGCTGTTGTTCATTGGCACAGCGGATGACCGAGTCCTTCGTCCTCATTCCTTCTACCAAGTCCACAGAGTGACAGGGAAGACCGTTACCACCATCTGCCAGGAGAAGGTGATGGGCTGCACCAAAATCCTGGATGTCCCTTTGCTTCCAGAAAACAACATGTCTGTGAGGTATCAGTTTGGGTATCTTTGAAATATCTTTAGATCTGAGATCCAAAGACATCATGATGAAGGTGCATGCAGCTCAGTAGTTTGTGCTAAAACCAGATTCAGAAATTACTGGACATGTAAAACTTCTCTAATCTCTACACTCAGTGTAGTCTTTTAGGATGATAACAGGCCCCTTTTTTAAAAAATTTATTTTGTATAATTTACACTTACATTAAAGTGTTTGTTGTAAGTTGGGGTTAAAATCTGTAGTAAAAAGAAAATGTTTGAGTCAAATTCTGTTATGGTCAGACCTGTGCTAAAAGGGCATTTTGGAGTTTCCTTATATATATATATATATATATCCACCTATAAGTCCTCCTTGTTTGTTGTGTGTTTTTGTTCCATATCAGGACAAAAACACACAACAGATACCACCATCTTATTATTTATTAAACAGAAACTAAGTGTTGAAGCTTTGAGTAAAAAAACTGGCTCCACCCCCTAATCCAGCAGCTTGCAGAACCTCCTTAAGCAGCAATAACGATCAGTAGTGATTTTCTGTAGGACTTTATCAGTCTCCCACATGGTGGTTTAGGAATCTTGGCCCACTCTTTTTTCCAGTGTTGCTTCAGTTCATTGATGTTTGCAGACATCTGTTTCTGCTCAGCTGTCTGAAGGTCCCACCACAGCATTTCAATCAGGTTGAGGTTCTGGACTGACTGGACCATTGCAGTACCTTGATTCTTTGATTTTTGAGCCATTCTGTTGTAGATTATCTGCTGTGTTTGGAATCATTGTTCTGCTGTATCATGACCCAGTTTGGTCCAAACTTTATTTGTCGGACAATTGGCCTCTCTCTGACTCTAGAATCCTTTGGTCTACAGCAGAGTTCATGGAGACTCAATGACAGCAAGGAGCCCAAACCATCAGCCAACCCCCGCAGTGCTGTATGAGGTGTTTGTGCGATACGTTGTTTGCTGCTGTGCATTATGGGTAAACATCTATATGTTGGACCTTTTATTCTAGAAGTCTTGTTGTTCCTTTAGATGAAACTTTACAAACCTAAGTCGTGCTGCCATGTTGTTTTTAGAGAGATTTTCTCCTGTAACCTTTCTAAACAAGCCAAACGTTTGACCTTTAACCTGCTAATTGAGGCCTGTAGAACCTGAGATGGAGCTCATTTCTCGAAGCATTACACAGTCTGACCTTTGGGGTGAATTTGCTGGGACATCTACTGAGAAGATTGACAGCTGACTTAAAAGGTTTCCACTTGTGAAGAATCTTTCTCTGTAGAATGATGCACTCCTAATAGTTTGCAAATGACCTTTGACCCTTCACAGCAGCTGCATCTCTAAAGTCATTACCAATGTCTCTCCACCCTGTTGCTGTGTTAACACACACCTGTGTGCTCCAGAGGAGCAAAAACTCCTGCAGTTTTTCACTCACAGCTTTAACTTTTTGTTTCATAAATAATGACTCGGTGGAATCTGTTGTGTGTTTTTGTTCACATGAGCTTAGATTTGACTAATTTTAGAACCTGGTAAAGACCAGATGAGTTTGATTATGTCCTGATATATAAAACCCATGTACTGAGAGAGGGTAAACTTTCCTTTTTCCAACACTGTATTGTACCAAAATGTATTGTGACAAAGCTCCTGCTTTTATAGATGTGGTCACACTGATGGTAAAAAGTAAATCAGTAATTGGTGACCTTCTTGCCTGTTACCACCACATATTATTATATATTTAAGATAATATAGGTTGTTTTTTTTAAATTAGAAGTTCTTTAGATTTTTTAAGACTCTTTTGCTGGTCTGTTTAAAGTCAGGTTCTTCTCTCTGTCTTGTTTTTCCTGCTTGTCTGCCTTTTCCTCTCATGTCACGGCTTGTATGCACCTGAAACACAGTGACTCTGCAGTCGTCGGGGGAAGTGGATTTTCTACAACTCACTTCTTGTTAGGATGTTTGTTCTCTTTCCTTTCTTTGTAGCCAATGTGCTCACTTTAGGCTAATACATGATACACTGATTGAAAACAACATTTTTGCACGTTTTTTATTTCATTACAGCATCGACTGTGCTGGCATCCTGAAGCTACGTAACGCTGACATCGAGCTGAAGAAAGGAGAGACGAATATCGGGCGGAAGAACACAAGGGTGCGAGTTGTGTTCAGAGTGGCTGTTCCTCAGCAGGATGGTCAGATGCTGTGGCTGCAGACTACATCTGTTCCCATAGAGTGCTGTGAGTGAATACCAGAAATTGTTTCACCTTCATTTAAGTTTTTCAAGTCAGTCATAAAGTAAGAATGAACCTAGTTGTTGTTTTGCAGCCCAGCGATGGGGCCAGGAGCTTCCACAGGTGGAGAGCTTTAGTCCAACCAGCTGCTCTGTGGAGGGTGAAGAGGAGCTGCTTATCTCTGGGTCCAATATGTCTGTTCAGTCTAGAGTTGTTTTCATGGAGAAAGGGCTTGGTATGACCTGTTTATGTTCAGAAGCATACAAACTTAACAAAAAATGTAAGAAAATTTGTGTTTGGCCTATTATTTCTATATTGTAACAAATCCTACTGGCAATAAATCTTATACCTTTGAAAAGCCTGTTTATTTCCCCTTAAATGGTGCCACATTTGTAAGGGTTGAGCTGCAGAGTTGACTTTGTGGATTGTGTCTATGAAAAACTTGACCAATCATCTCTGCCAATGCCAAACAACTTATTCTGCTAGTGACTCTTATCAGGCTCCTGTGTTGTGGAACCAACTTCCAGATATGTCTGTGAGGCTGACACCCTGTCTACTTAAAAGACCAGGCTTACGACTTTTCTCCTTTTTGATAAATCCTATAGTTAGGGTTGACTTTGGTTTCCTGAGCTATCCCTTGGTTTATGCTGCTATAGGCTCAGACTGCTGGAGGACAAATTGACCACATTTCTTCACTCTGCTGCTCTTTATTCACTCTACTCTCCATGTTTGTATTTGTTATTATTTTTTTCATTAACATGTGTTTTCTTTCTACCTGGACCAGTCATTCTGCATTTCTGTCTCTTTCCTCTCCTCCTAAACCCCAGCGGTTCATCCTGAGCCTGGTTCTGTTTCTGTTGGAGGTTTCTTCCTGTTAAAAGGAAGTTTTTCCTTTCCACTGTCACCAATGTCCTGCTCAGGATGAGAGACTGTGATGTAGTGAAGAGTTGATGCCATCTGCTGGCTTCTTTAGATAGATAACTTTTACTAATTGTCTCTTTCTAATGTATGTGAATGTTTTTGTACAGAGCCCTGAGACAACTTTTATTGCGAAATGGTGCTATATCTATAAAATTAATTAAATTGAAAGAAATAATTAACCAAACACAAATTTACTTACTTTTTGTACTTAGTTTATTAAATTGACATCAGAGCTTTGTTACTGTGATTTATGAGTGTTTTGTTCCCTCAGATGGAAGATTGCTGTGGGAAATGGATGCCAGAGTTCTGTCAGAAAAAAGCAATGACGTAAGAAATATGTCAAGACCAAAAAGAAGTTCTTATGAAAAAAAAAGTTTATCAGCAGAAATAATTATTTCTAAAACATTCAAAATGTACAAACGGAATAGGAAATTGTGGCATATTTAAAACACACATAGTATTGAAAAACTACCTGAGGTTTCAGAGGTTCAGCCAGGAGCTGCTGATCAAATACTCATTATTAGTTACTGGTATTATCATTATTATTTCATCTTTGTGAACTTATTTACATCTGTTTGTTCCTCACAAATACTTCATTTTGATATGACCCCCCTCCTCCAAACCACATCCACCTTAAAATTGTGACTAATGAGTATCTCATCAAAATTGTGTTTTTAATTACGATCACATTTAAAACTCCATGAGTTTGATGCCCTCCTTTCATAAAGTTTTGATTTTACACAAGTTTCTGATGTTTCTACTACACTCAGAATTAGGAGGTAATGAAAAATCTAAAGAATAGTCTGGGGCCTAATAACTAATTTCATCTTTAGACCTGAGTTTGGAACAGATCAGCTGTAATGTGACCATAGGATATGATGTGAATATTTAAGGTTTTTGGCTTTTAAACCCCAGCATGCATAAACACTTGTGTTTGAGATAAAGATTTCTGAAAACATACACACCTGTTAATTTTGTCTTTTAGTCCAGGATTGTGGTGGTGGTCCCTCCTTACAACAAGAAGACAGCATCCCCTGTTCAAGTCCAGTTCTATGTCTCAAATGGGAAAAAAAGAAGAAGCCTAACGCAGAGCTTCACCTTCTTGCCTGGAGTCAGACATCAGCACGCTGCTGATACAGCAGTGAAGCAGGAGCTTTGGGGGGCAGACCACATCCTCTACCAGTCGCAGTCCCAGGACGGGGCGCTCGGGCCAGATGTGGTTTCCTATGCTTCCTGTTCTCATCTCCACCATCCTGCTTCCTCCACCCTTCCTCTCCAGGTATCAGTAATGTTTCCTCAGACATCTTCAGCCCCAAATCACACCCTGACCTCACTTCAGAAACAAGAGCTGATCCATGCTCAGGCCTCCGCTTCCCCCGTCCAAATCCTCAGTGCCCCTTGCTCTGTGCCTTCTGGTGGACCGCTCAGGAAACCACCTTTAAGTTCCAATGATCCCTTTAGAACTCTTGGTGACTCCCAAAAGGAATCCTTGGCTTTGATCCCAGGAGAACTGGTGAGTATCAAACAAGAGCCAGAGGAGCAGCCTAACCTGGGATCCCTTGGCCTTCAAGAGATTACGCTGGATGATGGTAGGCAGCTATATTTCTACAAACTCTAAAACCTTTATCAAAACACTTTCATACACATTAACCTGCATGTTTTAAGCACTCACAATGAAGCCAGAGATCTTCTCAATCTCCCTTTCAATGATGAGAAGAAACAAAGAAAAAAAAACAAAAATATAATAAGAAAAGACCTTCAGATGTGGGGGTGTCCTGAGTCCTGATGTTTTTGGTCTGTGGGAGGAAACAGGAATACACAGAGAAAACACTTGTTTTGGCCGTGCTACACAGAAAGGCCAGGAGGCAAACCTGCGACCTTCTTGCTGTGAGGCGACAGTGCTAACCACTGCTCCGCTGTGCTGCCAGGTCTATATAATAATAGTGTAAAATATCTGATACATTAAATAGGTAGCAAAAAACTAGATTAGACATTTCATTTAAACATAGTAAGCAAGACATAGACAAAATAGATCTAAGTTTTATATACAAAGTTTATAAGTATGATTTGTCTATATGTTTATAGACAGTTTAGAAACAAAATAGGCAAGGTTTATGGACAAATAATGTATTTAAGTTTATAGACAAAAAATGTCTTTAGTTTGTAGACATAAGTGATGGACAATTATTTTCTATAGGCTCATTCGCAGATTTTGTCTACAAGTTTATGGACAAATTGTTCACTGACATTTTCTTGTGCATTATTAGTTGTAGACTACAGTCTGTATACAGATGGTTTATTCCCATGTTTATGTGAATGAGTAATATGGTATAATATTATATTTTAACCAATTCACAGAATGCTGCCAAAATATATGGACAAATGATCAATTCAGTGCATATCAGTGTTTTTTTCTGTTATCATGTATAGCCCAATTTTCATGAATAAAATAGATTCTTCTAAATTAAATATAAAATTTAGTATTTTGAAAACTCAGGCATTTGTCTTTAATGAATAAATATATTTATTTATCCCTGAGGGAAATACATTTGCAGCAGCAGACATAAAATGAATTTAATTTTATGACATAACATAAAAACATCCATCCATTTTCTTTACCCGCTTCTCCTTTCTTGGTCGCGGGGAGCTGGTGTCTGTCTCCAGCAGTCACAGGTTGGAGGAGAACCTGTGACCTTCTCAATGTGAGGTGACAACTCTAACCACTGCTGCACCGTGCCACCTCATAAAAATATAGCAATCAGACATAACATTAAAATAATGTTGATCTTTTCCATAAAAATGAGCAGTGAGGTGGAAAACATTCTGAATGAGTCTGTTGGTTACACAGAGAAGGTATTAAACAACACCTGGGTAAGGAAAACAGGACAGCTGTCACTAAAAGACAAAATAGGTTTTTTTACAAACTGGATTTATATGTGCATTCTTCCTGTTTGTTCAGAGACAGCGATGATAACTAAAATCTGTCATGTAAAAAAAATATTCCACACAAAGTATCCAAGCACTAAAACCTAAACTCGGCTTTGAAGAAAACTGAAACGTGCTGAGGACAAAACCAGAAACCCAGAAGCACGCAATAATGCTTTTTGAACCGATTTTAGTTTTCTGCTTGTGTTTTTTGTTGTAGTGAACGAGATCATCGACAGGGACATCGGCAGTCTGAGCAGCTCAGAACTGGACCAGTTCCACCAGTACAACTGGGACGACGAGTCCAGCACCCAGGCCTTCTGCAGAGACCTCCAGTAGTCCATCTGATGCTCCGAACTGATCTTGAAGTGCCTGAAAACCTTTAACGAGTCTGTGGGCTCATTTCAGCAGGGTACCACAGTGTTTGTCTCAGGAATTTTCTAGCAGAACCTCACAGACCAGCCAAAGATCTTCACTCCTCATGACTGATTTGGAAAACGTGAAAAAAAAACCCTGTATTTAGACTTTAATATAAACGGTCAGTTAAAGTTGCACAGAAATAACATTTGATAGTTTTTATTGAAAATAATGTTTTGGATACATCAGGTGGTTCTGGTCCTGTAAAAAGCGATGCCTGCATGTTTTAGTTTTACATGATTTTGCTGAACCACGTTAATGATCTGAACTGGTGTGAAATGTAAAAACTTAGAAAAAAAAATATTGGCTGTTGTGTTCAGAAATACTTTAATGATAAAATGAAACACTGTTATCAGTCGTTCCACTGAAAGCATCCCCGACTCTTTTCTTTAGAGGGAAACTGAAATCTCTTTGGTGTCCTGTTGGGTCATTTAAAGAGCTGCTGGTCCGGGTCCGCCTGAACAAAGCAGAACTCTTGCACAGCCGAGTCTGAGCCGGAGGTCCAGCAGCTGTTGGCGCACGTGTAAACCAACACGGTCCCGAACTCCAGCTCCGTTTCTGAGCCACCGTCCTTCCTCTGCAGCAAGCTGACTAAAGCAGGCATCAGCTGCAGCTCGAAGGTTCTGGATGCTCCACAGGAGCTGCACGATGGAACCAGCCGAGCCATGTTGGATGGGGGCTTGGAGATGAAGAGGGGGGTCCCACCCCGACAGTACCGCAGGATCTGCTGCGGGCACACCAAGATGGTCTTCATGAACCTGGAGAAAACGGCGTCCCCGTGTCGAGCTCTAGTCTTCTCGTACTTCTCGTCTTCGGCGCTGCGGCCCCCCTCCAGCCCCCCCGCTGCCACCCCCTCCCTCTTCTCATACTCCCTGAGCAGCTCCTGGGCGTGGTCCAGGTCTTCGTCGTCTCCACACAGATCGGACTCCTCCACCACACTGATGAAGAAAGGACGGTAAATGTGGATGTCTTTTGGTTCTGCCAGGCTGAGGTCCTGAAGTCCACGGCTGACATCCACCTGACTGACTGGAAGGACCACGAAAAACAGCATTACACCTGAGAATCACCCGATACTCTGTAGAAAGCCATCCCGTCAAAAATGTTCAGCTGAGTAATGCTTCCTGAAACAAAAAACAACCATTCTTTGGGATGCAGGTCACTTTTCATGCCAAGCTTTTACACAAAACCTCTAATATGATTAGGTAGAGCTCAGAGTATGGGATAGAAATCAGTCTCAGCTACTACCACACCAAGTGTTAGGTCAATATATATCAAACTGACTAAGTTAGTTAGTTAGACATTAGATGTACATTAAGGTTTTATTACAGTCAGTCCAATAGTTTTAATTGTTCTTAATTTGTTTATTTTAACATTTTCATGGACGAAAGAAAAGGAATGCTGTCATCTTTTGCACACAAATCATAAGTTTTTTATGACAATCACGTCACATTTACAGTAAAATGAATATATTTCAGCATCAAAAATGGCTTAAAAATTGAAGAACTTTTTTTAATTGAGCCTGTTAAAGTAAGGAATTTTAAAATAGGGAAATGTAACGACACACTCATGGGCAAACCATTTAGTCTCGTTGCTTTCTGATCACAAGATGCTGCAGATCAAATACTAAAGAAAAATAAAAGGCCTCGCATTCCTTGAAAGAAAACGCCAACGCCTTGCAAACTCATCATAATCAGAGTATGTGTTGCACTCTCACCTACATCAAATTTTCGCTATATTATTTGTTAAATTCACTTAGATGTAGCCATTTTTTTCTTGTTGTCTAAGGTTAAGTAGCCATCTTTGAATAAACTTAGCTTTAAAATGTCAAGATTTTGGAATCAAGCTAAAATCATTCCAGGGCTTAAAATATCTGCTGCTGACGGGTCAGAGACCTCCAGAGGTCCAGGGAACTCCATGTTTTTTGGGGGTTAGAGTTGATTTGTTGGTCCACTCAGCTGTGATGGGCATCTTGTGTATCAATGTTATGATTACACAAGAATAACTAAGTAGTAATTGTTTTGATTGTACAGTCTAGATTTTGGAGTAGTGACTAATACATCTGAGTAGTTTCCATGAGTTTAAAGTAAACCCTGATGGGTCACAGACAGTAAACTCAGGTCAGAGTTAAAAACTGAACTCCTCTCACTTTAAATCAAAAAAAAAAAAATCCTTTCAGTGTTTTTAATGTAAAAGATTTAACCCACTCAGTAAAACCTACCCTCTGTCTGAGGAGCTGCTGCCTCCGCCTGGACCTGGACTACTTGCTTCTCACTCCCCCATCCATCAGCCTCCATCCCCCAGTCATCAGCGGACTCGCACCAGGCCGTGGCCGGCGGAGCAGCCTCCTGAGGCGGGGCGGGCCGGCAGGGAGCCTCCGCCGCCTCCAGAGTCTGGGAGCGGAGCACCGACCAGGACTCTGACAGTCCGCTGCAGTCCGACCGGGGGCACGCGAACAGGTGCAGGTTTCTGTGGTACGGCGAGGCCTCCAGAGGGCAGTACACCTGCACCAGGTGAGCTGACGGAGTTCCGCACACACCACAGCGGGGGAGCTGCCGCGAAATGAGCGGCGGCCAGTCTGGCTCACCCCCGACTTTGTTGGTCAGAAACGACGTCTGGTGAGAGCCCACCGGTCCGTCCGTCAGCCCGATTAGACTGTCCGGAACCCGGGAGGCCATCTCAAAACAGAGACAGCAACAGTCCGTGTCCCGGGTTGTGTCCTGGTCTGTCACATGTAGGAAGTACTGAAGAGACCGGATCGTAGACATGTTCGACTTGGGACCGGACTCAGCGACCCCTTCCTTTCGGTCCCAGCTCCTCGTCCAAAGCACAGCCGTTCACGTCCTAAAACTTTTGTTTCTAATCATTTAAGTCACTTAACTTAAAAACAGAAGGTGAAAAAAAATTTAAAGCCACAAAATTGACTTTGCAAACAAAGGTTCCTACCGGAACTAAAGATCAAGCCATCGGAACAAAACACCAATTTCCGTTTGTGGGGGGAGTATGTAATTTTCTTTTTTTAACAGACAACTGAATTTATACTAGGTTTAATAAAATTTAAAAATGAAAAAAAAAAAAAAAAAAAA
>NC_051440.1:2611503-2621816 GCF_001649575.2 Kryptolebias marmoratus
ATATATATATATATATATATATATATATATATATAAAATGAAAAAAAACAAAACAAAAATAAAACACAAAGAACACATAAGAAGTTCTGGAAAAAGACAAAAGTAATAAAACAAAAACATGAGAATATATAGAAAAAATGTATACCTGTGTACTCCAATAATACATTTCAATATATGGGAACAGTAGGTAAATGTTTAACAGTATATGTATGAACAATACGGGGCTATATGTTATGAATTCTAGTGCTTTTGTTTTTTGGCTTTATGTTTTGTTTTCTGGGGTTATTGTTTCTTTTATTGTTGTTCCATTATCTGGGTTTTGGTTTTGTTCTTGTTGTCATTCTGTACTTATTCTCAGTCTGCTCCTGTTTATCTGCCACGCCCATCTCCATCTGTCAGCAATTGTCATCACCCACCTGTGCCCACTTCACCTCATTATCCTCAGTGCTTAAAACCCAGTCACTTTATCCACTACCCTGCTGGCTCATTGTCTCTGGTCTGTCTCTTGTTCCTCGCCTCGCCTCGCCTCGCCTCGCCCGCCTCGCCCGCCTCGCCCTGCCCTTTTTGTACAACTTTGGATTTTAGTTACGTTTTGTTTTGCTGCCATGTCAGCCTTTAATTTGATTATTTTTGTTTTTTAATAAATTAGTCTGTTTTTGAAAGATGAGTCTGCGCTCTGGGTTCGCCTCCTTTTCCCCACATCATGTCACTATAATTTGATTCATTAAATAACTATCTTGTATAATAAAGTTTTTTACAATTTTGTTATTTTTTAATTCAAAATATTTGCTTATCTTTGTAAAAAATAAAACATCTTACTTGAATTTAAACACATACTCAGTCATCTCACTTTGTTAACAATGAAAACATTTAATTTGTTAAGACAAATCTTGTTATACACACTAAATTTCGCCTAAGATAAACTCTTAAAAAAACCTTTGGCTCCTTTGATGCCTCCCTACATCTCTTCCTCTAAGTGTGGTGTTTCAGACTGACTGCTCATTTTTTCTACATAAACCAGTGTGTTCATTCTGTATCAAACTGGTAAAAGTGACAAAAATAGTTGTCAATATGTGTCATTATTTATTTATTTGTTTAGTGCATAAAACATTTGTTTATTGTATTTTTACTCCACTGGATTAAAAACATATATACACTTGAAACTTTACACATATTTACTGATGAGTGCCCCCCTCCCCCTCCAATCAAAGCAAAACCATAGTTAACCATAGTTTGAAGATACTACAAAACAACCTGAGAGAATGTGTAAATAAACTGGCCCAGATGATAAAATAAAATAATGTATAAAGCAGAAAAAAAAGCCACAAACAAAAAGTTTGATAATGAAACATTTTAGTCAGTGATCGCCATGCTAAAAGACACCTGAGGGGAACATGTGAGAGGCAGTCTGCCATGACGACCTTATCCATCCTGGATTAATGGGCAACAGTTGCCTCTCCAAGATCTTCAGTGACAGGCAATTATGTTTTCACCTATGTCTGTGTGTGTGTGTTTGTACCAAAATATCTTATGAACCGCTCAACAAAACAGAACCAAAAGAGGCATGGAGCAGAAATCAGCTACATAGGTGGGAAGTATGCAATAAATGTGTAACGATCATCTCCCCCATATCATTTCTTAAAACATGACGAATGACTCCTTTAAGTGATCTTTTTCATGGTTAACCAATTTTAACTAAGTACAAAGTTGCTATGCATCATCATCAATCTTCTCTTTGCTAATGATTGTTTATTGTTGTTAAATCCTGTGACCGGGTGGACCGCATGTCATCACTACACCTCATAGGCCGTCAAAGTCTTTGCTCCTCAGCATTTTGCTTATCATTCCTGTGGATTTAGTATTTTTGGCTTAGTTTTTGTGAAATATGTCATTTTATAATATTTGTTCTTGTTCATCTGGGACCGTATTCGCTTCATTTCAGGACCAAATCCTAATCTAAGATTTTTTTTTAACCATGTCCTGAAACATAAATACCATAGAATTGACTTTTTATTTTATATCAACAGTGTTGACAACTGAAAAGAGGAGAAGCTTGTAAATATGCAAACAGAAATACATTTCTTGTAGAACTACGTTGCTGTTCATGTCTGGTCACAGTTTTAACGAAACAGATTTAACAGATTTATTGTCAAAAGCTTTGTTTTCATGCTTCTATCGAATCATATTTGTTATCTACTGACACCTTTCATTAGGTTTAAACTTGCATTGAATTCAGTTTACATCACCTACTTCTAAGAGAAAACATGCAGATCTGGGTTATAGAAAGGAACATTTAAGTCTCCCTGAAATCTAGTGATTCTAAACAAATCAAATCAAAGATCCTTTATAGTTAATCCAGTCTATTGTAGAAGAAATGACAGTTTTGACTTTAACTTTATCCATTTCCTCACAAATTTATTACACAAAAATATTGTATTGTTCCAGCAAACAGTCCACATCTTTATTTTACATTCTTTTACAGCAAAAACAATGCAACCACTTCACTTAAGATAGATGGTGAAAGTTACTCGTTACAAAAGTGCTGCACAACTCATACGATCAGAAAATGCACTTTCTCACAGGAAACGGTGGGAATGTATTTACAGAAAGTCAACAAACCAAACACAAAAAGGCCACAAATGATGAATACTGTTCTTCAAATGCATTTGTAGTTTACGGCGATACCAAAAACACCCAAAGTTCTCCTTTTTCCTGTTCAGTCTCAGTGGTTTTGTGCTCCAAGGTGTCTGTCTTTTTTAAAATCTATCGTCAACACAAGATATTCCTGACACTTGACTGGAACACAAAGGTTATGCAACAATTGTTCATTAAGGTTGTTGGTGCACCATTGTGACACAAACCACTAAAATATAGCTGAACTGTTCTCCAAATAGATCGGTTTCTGTTCAAATATTAATAAACCTCCTATGATACAAAGATTCACAGGATGTTCTTCAGTCTTAAATACTCAGCAGCTCTGTCAGGAACATCCCGTGTCTGAAATGACAGTTTTGACCTAAATTACCGACAAATAACAATCACAGTCTTTGAAACTTCATCAGGTGGTCGAAAGAGGACAATAGTGTTCCAGGAATTATTTGAGTGCAAAACAGTTTTCACTTTTCATGTTCACTGATGAGGCGCTGTGCAAATAGTCAAATCTACACCATTTATAAAGACAACAAAAACACATCAAACTCCACTCAAATAAAATTCTTCTTTGCTTCTATTTTTTCGAAATGTTATTTTATTGTTTTTGTCCAGATGTCAGCTTCCTAATAAAATCCTAAATTATTTAAAAAAAACAAAACAATTTAGCCTTTTTTATATCTGCCTCTTGCAACATTTTGCTTCTTGAAGCCAGAGATAATTACAGAAATACCAGATGAACTTTGCGACGGAAGCATGTTTGTTGCGCGAGGCTGGGCTGGGCAGGGCTCATTTCCACGGTCGACTGCTCTGGACTCTGGAGCTGTTTCTGCCCGCAGAGGAGGAACTCAGGCGGCTGGAGGCTGATGAACGGGCGCTGCTGGGCGTCAAGCAGCTGGACGCACGGCCTGTGGTGACACACGAGGGGAAAACAGCAAGTGCAAGTTTTGCAAGATAAACTAAAATTAAACTTGGAACTTCAAACTTAATTTTATAAAACAAATGATAAAAAAAGGAATTTGATGAAAGGGATGGTTTACTTTGAACGGTTCAAGTCCCACTTTGTGAAAGGCAGGTATTCTGATTATCACTTGCCACCATGAAATGTAGGCAAATGAAAGAGGTTTGTTAGCAAAATATTTCATACACTACTGGACAGATTTCAATCACTGGATGTAGTACTACAACTGATCAACGTTTGGAGTTAACTTAATTTGAGATAGCTGCCATTGATATTACCAAAACACACAAATGATTAGTCATTTTTACAGACTTTGAGCTAATGAGAAGTGTGGTAGAAGCTGAGAGTCATCCCCATCACACAATCTGAGCACTAACAGATCAGGCAGCATTTTGCATTTCACATACTGGAACTGAAATTAACTGTTTTTTAATCCAACTTTTCCTGAAGAAACTAAAATCATAAAACATGGCTGTGATGATGTATTAGTTTCAAACTGGTGTATGAATTTCTGACTGTGGGCTCTCTACACAATTCTGAATATTTACTCAAATAAATATTTTTCTCTGTATCTAAAACCTCAAAGTCTTCCCCGCTGTCCAGCAGCGAGGTCTGTCCAGTCTTCTTAGCAGCAGGAGGAACATCGATAAACTGAATTTGTCAGCATTCCTAAAAATCTCATTTTCTTTTTGTTTTTTGTTCAACTAAAAACTCTAGTTTTGTCAGGAGGTACAAACTCAGCAGTAAATCTCAGTTTTTAAAAACTCTGCGGACTAGTGCAGACAGGACCGGTGTCTCCTCTTACTGTTGGACTTGCTGGGGATGAGTGTCTCCTCCAGCTGCTCCTGGATCTTTTCCAGCTCATCTAATGTGAACCTCCACCTCCTCTCTGCTGTCTGTGCTGGCTGCTGTGGAACGGAGCATTTCCTGCCTTTTGAATTGGAGAAGGGCATGCATGAGGCAGGGAAGGAGCCCGTCGTCATCCCACTTGGAAACTTCTGAGCGATTACCTTGAGACCTTGGAGTGAGGGACAGAGAAAGACTGGAGCTCTATTGAGGCACTGAACGGTGGTGACAATAAAGATCTGTTTTAGATCTGATGAATATGTGAAATAGATGAAAACATGAACAGTTAGCAGGATTTTAGACCTCACCTCCACTGAGCATGAAGAGATTCTCAAATCCCCGTTGACACATGGTGGTAGCTGCCTGGCTGGCTATTATCTCATCTTCATCATACACGATGATGATCTTCCCTTGTGCATTTTTCTACACAGCTCGTCAAGGTGTGCTATAAAAATACTTGGCAGGTTCAAAAACCAACCTGACTGCTCTTTGTGATGTTAAAAGCTAAATGTTTAAAGTGATGAAGGATACATATTCCAGCATTTCTTTGGTGTAGGGGTTCATTGTTCGAGACAGCATGGCAACAGGGAAACTGTGTGCTGCAGAAAAAAGTCCCAAAACAATTAAAGAAAAGTTTGTTTTTGGTCATAAAATGTTTTAAAATGATATTTCAGTCATTGTGAAGTGGGGTTGTTGGGAAAGATTACGAACAATTAATATCCTACTTGTTGTAGACAAGCTCAGTTTAAAGAATGAAGACAGGACTGATGAGCTAATGGTTAGTCTGAACTCAGCCAGGACCAAAGTGGTTTGCTGAAATCTTAAAACAGCTCCAGTCTCCAAAAGTTTATAGCAGTTCATGTTATTGTGATTTTATAGACCTTTACAGTGCAGACAGTTTCTCATTATACCGTTATTTACAAAAAAATTCTGTGGTTATTAGCAAGTGTAAATAGTGGCGGCAGCAGCTATCTGTATCACTTCCAGCAGGAATTTCAAAATATTTTTGCTGTCATTTAAAACTTAGTGCGGTGTAAAGGTTTAAATATTGTTGTTTGGATGACTTATAATTGGATGGTTGTAGTTTTAAGATGGCAGTGCTCTGCTTTGGGAGTGGGTCCGCTCGGACACACCTTCATTAACTCATCAATATGGTCTGAGAAAACCAACTTCTAAAACCAATAGTGTTTAAAAACAGATTCTAAATTTAGAAGCATAGTCCAGTCAACTTTAAAGTGATGTTCTGTGAAATAGTTCTTAAAGCTAGTACCTGATCAGTCGTGACATCAGGCTTAGAGCACTGTCTTTGTCCGTGCTAGGCTAATGGCTAGCCAAACGAGTGCCAGTTTTTTAGTGTTTTTCAGGCTTATAAAACAACTCTCTCAAAAACAACATACTGATGTGAAAGAATGATAAATTAGCTGATATTAAACCTCTGCAATTTAGCAAGACAGTTTATTTAGTCTGTTTTCTCAATGGAACAACGGCTGTTAGTAGATGAATGTATGTGTTGATGGTACTGACCCTGCTGAATGTATCAGTCCACCTCATCGGCACATCTAATCAGTCAAAATTTCACTTGCCTCCCAGCAGACTAATACATTCAGCAGCCTCAGCACCATCAACATATACACAGGCTGTCTATGCTCTGCACACTCATTCATCCAGTAGTAGTTGAGCAAAATAAACATGTCATGCAGAAGTGTAGAGGTTTAATATGAGCTAATGTAGCGTTCTTTCATATTAGGTTGTCATTTTTAAGAAAATGTTTAAAAAGCCTATTGATAAATTGATAAAAAACTAAACAAAACTGGCACTCATTTGGCTAGCCATTAGCCTAGCCTGGAGGAAGACTTTTGCCTTTTTCTTCATACTCCCATGTCCATGACTGATGTCACAGCTGATCAGGAAATAACTACTGATAACAATCTGACCAAACATCACTTCAAAGTTGACCAAACTATCCCTTTAATAGCTGTTCACGCAAATGCTATTTTATAAGTCTTTACATTTCCATCAGTTTTGTGTCCAGTGGAAATGTTAGGCTGTTTCTGCCAGAAGTGGCACCGGGCTGCAGATGGAATTGCAGAACAATTTGAAAAGTGGTGTAAAGATTTATAAAATAGCTTTCTCATAAATCAGTATAAAATTTGGCAGACTGAAGTTGCTTTGATGCGTCAGGAATCTGCCTTGGTGTTGCTTGTTCAGACTAGCTGCTGAATCGGACGTTAACCATTTCTCCAAACTGAGGTTGTTCAAACAGCTATCTACAGCAGGAGAGATTTGAATTGTTACGAACCTTTCTTGTAAAATCCCACTTGGAAATGAAAATGCCACCTACCACTGACGATGTGGCAGTGGTCATACTGCTCGTGGTCCCGTACGTCCAGCAGCAGGTAGGGGCAGTCGGGATACGGCGTGTTATCAGCAGGGTTGGACACCAACTCACTGCCCATCTGTTGACTAACTTCATCCAAGTTCAGCTCTCCGACACCACTGATGACACTGTGAACGAACATCAGAGGATCTAACTGTCAATGTGTCGACTTTCCCAGATAAGGAAAACTGATCATTTTTGTAGCACTTGAACAACAGACTCCAAAACACTCTTCTTCAGTTGGTTAAAAGGCCTTTATTTCTCTAACATTCATCTGGATTACAAACCATCGCTATTGAGTCAAACACATTTACACTAACATCAAATCCTTTTAAAGAAAAAGCACTCAGCTTGTCAGGGATTACTCCATCAGCAAGGCTTTGCCCCTAAACAACTAAAAATGAGTGCATACATCTTGTTGTATTTGTACATAGAATGTAAAATCTGATTGTCATAAATTTGGTCTAATGACTCAGAGTTTTCTTAACAATCTTGGTGTTGAAGCTCACAATAATCATAAGACCATATTTTGGTCACCTCATCCTCCTGCAGCCTACCCTGGAGGCTGGAGGTGGAGGCCCGTTACGAAGAGCAGAAGCAAAGAGGTCCACTGCAAGCATCCAGAAATAGCTACATTTGACACTAAACACAACATTTATAGTAGAACAATGTATGTGGTTTGAGAGATGAGTCTAGTGTTAGCCTTACTTCAGCAAACTCTTTCACATGAAAACATCAGCAGAAGTGACACATGAGTTTATTAATGACTTCCTAGCTCTACATGTGGAGTAAGGTATTCCTATAGATAACATATTCAGTAAAGCAGGCCTGAACAATAGCAACATAATTTCAGAGAGCACAACATCAATTGTCACCAAGGATTCAAAAAACTGCACACAAACTGTGGGCAAAACATACAAATCTGAGGTGGTCATTAGGGGTCCTTTGAGAGGCGAACTGTGATGAAAAGGGAAGTTAACATCAAACATCACAAACCTAAAGATACTAATTACAGAAAAGAAGGAAAGGGAATGAGAGAAAGGCAAGGTTTAGACAGGAAGGGCAGAGAAGATGAGCAGCAGAAAAACACAAACGAGAATACAGATCACACAAGAAATGAAGAAGAGGACAGATGACACTTCATGAAAGACTCACTCCATTCTTCTGCCCCACAGCCACTCTGGACATCAACTCCCATAGCCCTGCCTCCATATCCAGCCAATTACAATCCATTTGCTATGAGCCAGTCTCAAACTTATAAACTTATAAAAATCTGTTCAGAACCTTTTGAGTAATCTTGTGCAGACAGACAGATGCAACCAATAACACAACCACCTTGGTGGAGGAAATGAAGATGGAGATCAAAGGATCCTTGAAATATTTATTTTGTCTCTAAATTAAGAAAAATAAAATGATACTATATACATATAGCCTTGAATAAAGACTTGGTATTATAAGTAATATTTTTTATGTGAAATTAACCCAGTAATCCAGACCTAACGACATGTGGGAGTGAGTCATCCAAGACAAATTTCTCCTATGGGAGACTAATAAATTATCTTATCTTATCATACTAAACAAAACAACAGAAGTCCATCATCTACCCTTTGCGTAGCTTCACCTCTGCACCGCCCTACTTTCTGTCACCGCCTTTTCTTCACACGACATGCAGCTAACCTAAAAGCTGTGCTGTTACAATGACCTCAGCTGGCGTCGTATCGACTTACGCTGCTGGGATTTGCTTTCTAGGCAAAGCAGGGACGCATGTGAGAAAGTAATAAACCGCAGAAAAGTAACCGAGAAAGGTTATTGTGCTAAACACAGAGGTGGGGGGTGTCTTACAGGGGAATAAAAAAAAGAGACAACATGTCATGTTGTACACAGTGTACGGTTACAGGTGGGATTGTGGTTGAAGCGGTTTTTGTTGGGGGCTGGGTGTGAATTAGTATGATAGTGTAAGCCTTTGTTTTTAAAAGACTGTTGACAGTCATGGTTTCTCACTATGTGGGCATGCTCGTAGGATAATATTAAGGGTAGTTCTAAGACTTCTAAAAACCCAAGATATAAATCTAATGGGGATAAACAATAGTAAAAGCTTATATTAACAGGCATACTGACTAATTAAAACCTATCGAGTACTGAGTAATGTTAAGCAGCTTGTATTAGAGAATACAGTGACTCAACACTGAAGTGACCAAATGAAGCAACACTCAAACAATAAGTACCAGACACTCGGTAAGGGCAAGATCCCACTACTGCAGCTTCAGCAGTGAGGACAGGACACTGCTTACATGCAGTCATCATTTTATGAGAGATCTTGAAAAAAGTTTGTATGTCAAACTATGGGCACCATTAATGCTCACCATCAGCCATGGTCTGCACTACAGTCTTTCTAATCTCAAATCCAGGGTTAGTCTTTCTTCACTGTGCCCTTCCTCTCAACTTCATGGTACAGTCAACCATTTATTTCAACATGGTATTAAAATAATTTTTCTAGATCAGGGGTGGGCAATCCTGGTTCTCGAGGGCCACCATCATGGATGTTTTACTTGTTTCCCTGCTCCAACACACCTGATTCATTGGTTAAATGACCTCTTCATGTTCTGCAGAAGCCTGTTATTCACCCATTGATTCAAATCAGCTGTGTTGGAGCAGAGAAACAAGTAAAACACGCAGGATAGTGGCACTGGGGGACCAGGGTCACTTACCCCTGTTCTGTGCACAATTTCTCCTTCTGCACCTTAACTTCTTTTGTTCAAGTCCACCCACTATTTAGAGCCATACTTGGCCGCACAGTTGGTAGAGTTCACTGAAGTTGGTTTAGTTTTTGGCTTGGATTTATTTATTTACTTTCAAGCTTTGTCCACAAATGTTTAACTGGGTTGAGGTGTCAATGTTAGCCTGTTTATCTACTCAAAGGTTTTTTGATGTGCGTTTGGGTCATTATCTCATTGGAACATCCAGTTGAATTTGGAGGTGGTCTTCCTTTAATTCTTCCATTCATTTTATGCAAGGTACCTGTACCACAGCATGATGCTACCACCACCATGCTTGACAGGTGGTCCAAAGTTCTTAGGTTTGAAAGCCTCATGTCGACTCCACCAAACGTACTTCTTGTCATTGTGGCCAAACAACTCAATCGTTGTCTTGTCTAAGCATAAAACTTTTGTTTTCGCCCTTATTTTTCAAATCTTTACGGGAGAAACTACGTCAAAGCTTGTTTTATGGTGAGAGCACTCACTACGTCACGTATTCCGCACGTACAATATAACGAAGATCGGATGTCTCACTCCAATTAGAATTCAAATCCAAACATTTTAACCAGACACGCCGCTTTGAAGGCTTGGGCCGAGGTGCGGCGAAAGCGGCGCCATCTTGCTACAGTATTCTTAAAGGCGCAGGGCTATATAAACAATGCTGAGGACTAACGAAATACATTTTTTTAGTGGGTAAGATGAGCCCAATAGTGCATGTACTTTA
>NC_051440.1:2623354-2638341 GCF_001649575.2 Kryptolebias marmoratus
TAAACAAAAAATGTTTATGATATGACAGTGTGCAAATGCATTGATTACACAATTATACAAATGTAAGTCTGCATTTTTGGTACATAATAAAATTATCTTAAGCACGGTTAATTACAAAGGCATTTTACCTCCATGAACTTTGCAGTAGCAAAGCAGTCACTTCCCTGATTCTAACTTTTCAGTTAATACCACACATGTTTATGTTTAAACGCGAGACCTTGACTTCACAGAAGCATAACACAGAAAGTTTTATGTTAAAACGAGCGCTAATAACGTCCAGTATTGATGCTCGTCTTCTGCAGTAAAGTTAGACTCAGGCACTAATCTCCTTGTTAAGCAGCCTTGTTATTAAAAGAAAAACACTTACCGATTAAATGTAACGCCGTCCGGACATTTTCCCTGAAGATTTGTGCAGAAAAATGCAGCACAATAAGAAGGCATTCCTGTATCGATGAGCGCAAAAGCGGAACTGAATTACTATCGTAAGATGGCGGCGTTTTTAGCTCATCCAAAGTCACGTGATGTCATGTCTATCCATATAGGTCATTGATTTCAACAGTTTTTTTAGCATAAATTTTCTTTAACTAATTATCAACTATGAACTTATTTATTACCTTGTGTATGTAACTTAGTCACGTAATGAACTTATTACTGTCTTTGAATAAAAGGCAGCACACCCGCAGCTCGACTTTTCAATCAGGCGAACTTGACAGACTGATGTGACGTCAGCCCGTGGTGGGAGTCCCATGCTCTGGCGGCTGGAGGCGGTGAAATGCAAACCGAGCTGCATTCAGCAGCTCTGGGCGCAGGCGAGGTGCACCCAGAATGGTCCTATCTCTTTTATTGAAGAAGAGCTACTGCACATGTACAACTTTTAATGAGATCTGTGGGCAAAGATTTTTGGGCCCCGGAGTGGAAATATGTCACCAATCAGACAACGTTGATGAACGAAATAACATTATTTATCATTAAAAATATTTTTCTTACACAACTAAAAATATGTATACATATTTTTATTTTATTTTTATTAAATTTTTTTTACGTCTTATTCAAGGTAATGTGAGTGGTGGGGCGGCGCCCCTGCGCCCTCTATTGGCCGGCCGCCACTGTGGACAGCTGCAGATTTAGTTGATCCTGACAGCGTCACTTTTGAAGCAGGGCCTTCTTTCTTGATCAGCATCCTCAGCATTGAAAAACATCACTGTGGACAGTGACACTGGGCTGTTCCTGAACACCCCAACTAATTTTCTATCATCTGAGGGTCACAGTTTGGATCTTCTTCCAGATGCTGGAAAAGCAGTGACCCATCTAAATAACTTCTACTTGTGTGCAGTTATTTGGACTGATGAGCTTTGAAGCTGAAATTGTTTAGAAATGGCTCCAAAAGACTTTCTCCAATTTAGGTAAATCTACAATTCTCCTTCTTAGAGCTTCACTGAGTTCCTTGGATGTTCACATTATTCTGAGTGTTGGTCAATCCAGTGAGGGCTGTCAAACAAATCCTGTTTTATGCTGACAAAGAGAAACTATAGACCGTAGGCAATCACGATCACTGACAAGATGTTAACAGGCCTTGGCTTTGTCCAGTTAAAAGACATTCATAAACATTCAGCACCACGATTTAGGTGAATGCATGAATGTAGAGTCTGTGTGTATAAATTTGACCGAGTATGGATTAGAATAAATCCACAATAAATTCAAACTTGTGCATCCAATTCAAAACAGTCACTGACATTTAGATAAATAATTTAAAGCCCAAAATGAATGCCATTTATGCCCATGAAGTGTGTATGTAACTGTCTGACCACAGGTGTAAATAAAGATTGGAACTTTTTAAATAAAATGTTTTAACTACATTTAGCTGATGATGCATGTAGTAGTTTGTGATCGGTGCCAGAAGTTTTGATCAAAGCAGCTTTAGGTAACATGAAGTGCAGCGCACAGTATGGAGTATTCAGAAAGGCTTCACAGGAAGTGACTTACCTCAGGAGTGTTGACCTGGCAGAGTGGCAGATGTCCTTGCTGTCTCCTGCATTCTGACGGTGGGAGAGGGGCACAGTCAAAGGGGAGCCGTTGGTGTATTCTGATGAACACTCCAGGTCTGCATCAGATACCACTGACAGACTGTCTGCAAATCAGTATAATACATTTAAATATCACTATTCTGCCCCTGCAGCACAACTTCAAGTTGTACAGCTAGACAGATAGTTAACATTATCAAAGAACTAAGACTCAGGTTTGTTTGAGGATTGGTGTCTTCTTTTTGACTAGCAAGGCCACCTGATTTTTATAACCTCATCAAAAACAACATATTTTGATACCATTAGATAGATCTTTTAAAGACAAATTCAACACAATTTGAATTTTTTTCATCGGTCCACTGGTTACCAACTTATTGTCAAAAACTGATCATCAGAGTGGGTCTAAATTAATACAGTTCTTAAACAGGCAGCAATAGAAAGTCCTGTGTTTAACTTCCTGGAACATCTGTTCTCACACTGGGCTGAAGCTGAGGAATCGCTCTGATTGGCTGTAATTTTTCAGATTATTCCTTCGTGGATGACACATGAGCAAAACAGTCCAAAGTGCCAGCTCCTTGCCAATGTCTGTCATAAAATGTTTTATTTCATCTGAGTTGAGAAATGAATGAATGAATTAGCCTGACCCAGTTAGCTATAGTGCTACCGTGCATCGTTTATTTAATGGATTAGGAAAATAGGGGATGAATGGTTTGTGAGTGTACAGGTGGCCTTGCTATTATGACCGTATGTCTCCTCAATTTTATTTCTTCAAACTTTTCTCCATTCTCAATGTTCCATATTTTTACTTGTAATACATAAATAACATCAAACACAGAAACACAACAAAACATACCATCTGTTGTCTGCTCACAAATGTATTCAGTGTTTGACATGTTTCCGTTTTGTCTTCACACATTAAGTATATAAAATAAATTAAATTAAACGTCTGCAGTAATGGGCGGCACGGTGGTGAATTGGTTAGAGTTGTTGCCTCAGAGTGAGAAGGTTGCAGGTTTGCCTCCTGACTTTTCTGTTTGGAGTTTACATGTTCTCCCTGTGCATGCGTGGGTTTTCTCAGGGTACTCTGGTTTCCTCCCACGGGCCAAAAACATCCATGTTAGGTTAACTGGTAACTCTAAATTGTCCTTCGGTGTGAGAGAGAGTGTGAATGGTTGTTTGTCTCCATGTGTCCCTGTGATGGACCTGCAACCTGTCCAGGGTGTCCACCACCCTCACACAATTACTGCACCAGTCGCCCCGTGACACAGAAAGGAAAGGCGGGTCGAAGAAAATGGATGGATGAATTTACAGTAAGGGATCATTGTTACTCTCCTATACAATAATCACAAAACTGACTAAACAGAAGAATGAGCTAAATGACCTTAGTAGACCATGCCAGCTGTCTCACACGTCAAAGCAAAATATAAACATTCTAAAACATATTACTTGACATTGCCTTCATGTAGATGACAATACTACAAGCTAAATCACACTATTTGACATAATATACATTCACAGATAAACAAGGCAACACAATAAGAGCACCAGTCAGGTTACCATGCTAAAGAAATATGTTATTTAGCCCGAAATAGTACCTTGTGGAATGTGTGACTCGTCATCCACCTCGCTTTGACTCTTGTCTGAAAGAAGGGCTACCTGAAGTATCTGGTACGGGAACCAAACAAACAAAAAATAAGAATGTCACATCGTGGAGTTAGTGAGAGAAGATAAACCAAGCCAAACACATTCAGGACCATCTAACTGCAGCTCATTATGTATCTAGTTCAGATATTATGCTAACAGAGACAAACAAACACGCTTACCAGCTGTGCAAAAGTAGTCACCTTTAACCGTTTGAAGATTTCATCTTTTCGATACCTGTAGTCTTAAAAAGACAAAGAAAAGGGCATCAGAGAAACTAACAGTCCTGAGGTCAGTAATTTCAGTCACAATGACTAAAAGAGCTGAGCTGAGCGTAAACACTTGCCTCAGTATAATCACAACCCTGGCCTGCTTTCTGATTCTTGAAGACTTTTCGCTTCACATCCAAGGAGCTTGAAAAACCTCCTTGGATGGAAAGCGAACCGTCTTCAAGAATTAAAAAGAGATCTAGTTGCCTTTGCCTAAACTTGCAAGAGCTACCACCAGCGTCTCCAGCAGCAGTCAGATCACAGCGACAGATACGAGAGACCACACAGATCTTACTGGCTGGGTTAGGTTTGTCACATACAACTCACCTGGGTCTTCCAAATCCTGCTTTTCTTCACCCCATTTTAATCTGCCACTAAACTGCAACTCCACTGTGTTTGCTCCCATTCTCCCTTCCAGCTGAAGCTGCCATCAATACGTGTGTTTGACTGTTCAGACTTGTTTTATCTATGCTGCTCAATCAGTGTAATCTCAATCTGATAAAACCCTTTTATTGTGGTTTTGGTCCATTTCCAGAGCAATTACTGTGTATGATCTGCCACTGGAGACTAAAACAAACAGTGTCACTCATCCCTGAGAAATCAGAGGGCGGTCATCCTCCACAAGAAATGTATTAACTGGGAAATATTATATAGTTAGGATGTATATATACATGCTATGGATTTTAAAGCATAGCGTGTATATATAAAGTCACTATTAATACTAGTTTTGTTGTTAAATTATGCATGTTTTGTAAAAAAGGATAGCCAGACACAGAGTTACTGATTTTAATTGAACTATGTTAGTTTTAAAAAGAAAACAAAAGAGTATTCCTTTTTGCCATTGAGACTAAAAGAACGAAACAAACAAACAAAAAACAAACAAACAAAAAACTCCACTTAATATGAAAACTAAAATGACTTTTTGTCCATTCTGATGATCAGAGAAATAACCAAATATTAAGGGTTTCCAAATGTTACCTACTTTTTCTAAGCTCCTCCAGTTTTTCCATATACTTGGTTGTGCTACATCCTAGACATGACAGTAACATCAGAGAGAAAAGAAAAAAATAAACAACAGATTTCAATTTTTTAAGACAAATAAACTGCATATGCATAAATATTTCTATTATGGCGAATACCTGTATCCAGCCGTGTTTTGACATGGTCATACTTTGCATTTTTTGGTATTCTTCTTCTCAGGTACTGCATAAAGAAAAGGATTTTTTTTTCTAGGTAAATCAGTAACTCTACAATAAAGACATTAAACATGTTCTTGTACTGTTACCCTTACGGGCTCACCACCACAGGTGATAATGGTATCTTCATTAGCTAACTAGTTAGCTTGTGAGGACAGCAACGATGGTTTTCGTTGGTCCCGCTTAAAGTACCAGAAAGCAGGTACCAAATATCAAGCTACTGAATAGAATAACCCTTTGGCGGCTAAATAAATAAAGCGGTATTGTCTATATACTGACTTTACCTCCTCACTGCCGATGCTCCGGTTAAGCGACATTTTTTTAAAACCGAAATACAAAACATCAGTTTACACATTTAGCAACGTCTGCATTGATTCGCCAGTGTATTTCTCTTGACCAATCAGAGAAGTCGACACTACGACGCTTCATCTACAGGACAAATTGACATTCGCCAGCTTGTTGCTTAGCAGCGGAAGACGCTCCACCTTCATGACCTGCAGCATTCAGGTCTGTCATTTTTTGTGCTATGTTGATTGTTTTTCCTAAAGATTATGTGCACGTTCTTAAAAATACAAATACAGTATTCACTTTTAGTTTTTTTTAATATACTGTAGTTATTATTTTATCACGAACAAACAATGAAAGACGTCTACCTTTCATTCCCCGTAGCTTTAAAATTGTTCGTGTATATTTATTTTTTTGCATTCTTATTATTCCAAAGCTAACTCAGCTATCAAATCACAAGAACAATTGACTCATTATACCAAATATGTCACGACGTGTGTGACTGATATTATGTGCTTTACTAGTGCGTTGCAAAAATTTCAGCTTGGATTCTCAAATTTACATTTTTAAACTAGATCGTGAACGCAGCATTTTGTCACCGCGAAGCAAAACGAGCCACAAGTGGGTACTTCGATTTAATTACTTATTTACGTCAAATGACTTGTTTTGCACTTTAAAAAGCGCTACATTCAAAGTGTAATGATGTTGCTGAAAACGAACAGCGTTGTCTGGGTTCGACTCGGCAGGCCTGAGAGCTAAGCCGAGGGCGGACCGCCGACAGCCATGGAGGACAGGAGCAGCGGCTCGGTTCAAACTTTCCCCGGCCGTCAACTCGCTCGGTGAACGGAAGTCATGGCGTCTGTTCTGGTAAGTTTACATCAGTCTGAACGCGTTTAATCCGGACGGAGAAGAAGCAGCGTGCAAACGTGAAAGTTGTCCGGGGCGTCGATAAGTTTGCTCGGTGTGTCTTTGCTAAGAGGATTTGTTTATATTTAACCAGGAAAGTCCCTTGCTCCACCCACACCCCCGGCATGCAGTCCTGTGTACATAATCTGTCTGTTAGCAAAATATCTCACGAACCAATGGACTGATTTTAATGAAACTCTCAGAAAGCAATAATTGGATGTGCAGCTTCAACTAATTAACTTTTGGAGTACACTGGATTCAAAATGGCTACCACAGCTAATTGACCTACGCAAACACAAAAATGGTTCTAACTCAATTAGTTTAACAGACACTGAGCAAAAATCTTGTGTTGTAGTAGCTGAGAGTCATCCACCATACATATGCTTAGTACTAACTAATCTCATTATTTGTTTAAAACTTTAGCATGCAAGTAAGCGAACAGCATGCAGTCTTTTCAGAAATGCTAGTTTCAGTTCTCAGTAAGAATTTAGAAGAAGACAAGGTTCTGTAAGTGGGGCTGGGAGTGTTGTTCTCAGTGAGTAATAACTATAAAGTTAAAAAAAATAAACTAGGACTAAATGAGAAGTTGTTTCCCTTACCTCCCATATTTTTTGAATTGCCTGTATATGATAACAGCGTTGTAAAGCTCTTGAAGTTCTGTTATGGTTATATTGTTATGGCTTTGGTGTACCACCACAAGAGTTAAAGTGGCCCCTGGACCCTTCAGGTTAGAAATCTCATTTACACTGGTGCCCTGTCCAAGAAAGACAACAGTTCAAAGTGGTATAACATGCAACACACACACAAATACACAAATAAAATTTGTTAACACTATAAAGAATAATAAAGGAGTCAGACGATATACTTTGTGCAGGAGTCCAATCAATACCTGGAAAAAGAAAGTCCATCCTTTCTCAGTTCCAGGGATTTATGTGTCAGGGCATAATTACAAATGGTCTGATATTTACTAGGCTCTAAAATTATTCAAATCCAACCTCAGGTGAGCAAAAACACACAACAGATTCCACAAAGCCAAAAATGCCACATTCCCTTTCCTCCGCGGGCCTGGAGCCCTAATGAGAAAGTTGTGTATAAAACATACAAAGTCCCACTCTCTGATCCAGCAGCTTGTACAACATCCTGCAGCAGCAATCATTTCTATTAGTAGTTGTTTTCTGTTGGACGTTTTCAGTATTTCCCATGGTTATGGAGGACTTTTGTCCCAGTCTTTATTTCAGTGTTGCTTCACTTCGTTGAGGTTTGCAGACATTAGCGTCTGCTCAGCTCTCTGAAGGTCCCATCCAAGCATTTCATCCATTTTGAGGTCTTGACTTTGACTGGACTGTTGCAACACCTTGATTCGTTTTTCTTTTCAGTCATTCTGTTGCTGTGTTTTGGACCATTGTTCTGTTGGTTTCAGTTTGGTCCAATCATCAGCTGTCAGACAGATGGCCTCTCATTTGACTCTTGAATCCTTGGGTCTACAGCAGAGTTCATGGTCGACTCAATGACTGCAAGAAGCCCAAAACAAGCCCAAATCAACAGTCCTCTACCACCGTGCTGGATAGTTGGTGTGAGGTGTTTGTGTTGATATGCTGTGTTTGGTTTTCACCGCAAATGGTGCAGAGCATTATGGGTAAACATCTCTACTTTACTCTCATCTGTCCCAAAGGACAAGAAGTCTTGTGGTTCATTTAGATGGAACTTTAAAAACCGAAGTCGTGCTGCCATGTCGTTTTTAGTGACGAGTTTTCCTCCTGGCAACTTTTCCCAACAAGCCATATTTGTTCAGTCTTTTTCTAATTGTCCTGTCATGAACTCTAGTCTTTAACCTGCTAACTGAGTCCTGTAGAGCCTGAGCTGGAGCTCTTCTGTTTTTCTGTTATTTCTCAGAGCATTGCACAGTCTGACCTTGGGGTGAATTTTCTATTTGTTATTAAATGTTTTCCACTTGCAATAATTTTTTCTCTCTGTAGGATGACAAACACCAAATTGTTTTGAAATAACCTGTAACCCTTCCCAGATTGATGGATAGCAGCTATTGTTTCACAAAGATCCTTGCTGATATCTTTCCTCTTTGACATTGTGTTGACACACGCCTGTATGCTCCAGAGCCACAAACTGCCAAAACTCCTGCTTTTATAGGAGGTGCTCACACTGCTGATGATCAGTTAATCAATACATCTGATAAGCAGCACCTGGCAGAAGATGGACTTTCTTTTTGCTAATGACTGAAATAAAAGAGTGGCCCTACAGCTGATCCTTGGAAACACTTTTAGCTACACAAAGGAAACGAGAAGCGATGCATTTTACTTCCACAGACTGAAATCTGTTTCAACTAAACCACCCAACAACAGTTTCTAACAGACAGTTCAGTACTGATAAGTCTTTGCTTTAGAAAAGTATATTTTCTGTTAGGTATTTTGGAGAAAGTATAATTTTTTAAAGAAAATCCCGTTTTCCTTTTTGGCTCTGTGTTGTCATTACAGGAGGACCCCACCCTGGAGAGACACTTTGCTGGACATAAAGATGCTGTCACCTGTGCAGACTTTAATCCAAACCACAAACAACTTGGTAGTTTCTGCCAATACGCTCTTTACAAATTCATGCATTGTTCCTAAAATTTTATATATTTGAAAAAAAAACACTAAAGCATATAACTTCTTAAAATGTGACAGAGATACAGAAATAAAAAAACATTAACGTATCATGTTTTTTCAAATCAGTTTTAGAGTTTTGTGTAAAATAATTATCTTTAAAACATCAGTAACAATCACACAATGATTTTCTAAGCTACCTTTGGACAACTTGTTCACAGTGTGGCCTTCATTTTTTACGGTTCTTTGAAAAAAATGTTTTTAAATATAATGGTGCAATAAAGTTGTAATCAAAAATGGATTTATTTGTTTAATAATTTATCCAACCAACCAGCTGTAATTTATATGTTGGCATAAATTTGTCCCTGACAGTTTTTTTTTTTCTGTTTTCATTGTGCTGGTTGCTCAGTTTTGTTACAGTCTCTGGGGCCTCTAACATGACCCTTCGGTTGCACTCAGCTGAGCTAACTTCGAGTAAAAAAATGTAACATCTGAAGGTAACTGGCAGCACAAGATCTTACTTTAAAGCTTCAAAGCAAAAGCAGGAAATGCACCATGACTTACCATGTTTCAGTTATTTATGTTTTTTAGACTTGTACAAATTTATTTTAATGTTATTTCACCTATTTTAACACTTTGGGCTCCACTAGATGAAATCTTAACAGACATCTAAAGGGGAAATCCTCAATGGGGGAGAGCTTTTTTAGACTCTGTATGTGTAAATTCATAACTGAATTTATTCTCTTTGCTTTTCTTTTGTCTGGCTTTAGCCACAGGTTCTGTGGATAAGACCCTGTTGATCTGGAATCTGGCTCTGAAGGCGAGGGCCTTGCGCTTAGTTGGTCACCAGGATGCCATCACAGGGGTGCAGTTCTCCCCATCTGGGACTCTGGTGGCTTCTTCCTCCAAAGACAGAACGGTCCGATTGTGGACACCTACCATGTAAACATAATTAAGTTAATAAGTACATGTTTAATTCACCTATTTAGAATGCACAACCCCAGATTCCAAAAAGATTGTGGGGTTGTATAAAATGTAAATAAAATGGAATGCAATGATTTGCAAATCTCATAAACCTCTATTTTATACACAGTGGAACATGGTAAACATAGCAAATGGTTAAGCTAAGAAATTGTACCATTTTAGGGGAACATAAGGTAATTTTAAATTTGATGGCTGCAACATAACTCAAAAAAAGTTGAGATAGGCAACAAAAAGCTGTAAAAGTTAGTGGTATGAATAAGAAACAGTTGGAGGAGTATTTTGCAATTAATTAGGTTAATTAGCAACAGGTCAGTAAGTGGACTGGGTATGAAAAGAGCATTTTAGAGCGTCTAAATCTCTATGAATTGAAGATGGGCAGAGGTTCATTAGTCTAAAAAAACTGTGTAAAAATAGTAGAACAATTTCAGAAAAATGTTCCACAATGGAAAATTGGGAACGCTTTTGGATGCATGTGATCTTGGGGCCCTCAGTGGCCTCTGCATTAAAAACAGGTCTGATTCTGTTCTGGTCATTTTTGCATGGACTTAGGAACACTTTCACAAATCCTTGATTGTAAATACAGCTCTCTATGCTATCCACTAATGCTGCTTAAAGCTCTATCATGCAGAGAAGAAGCCATACATAAATACTATCCAGAAACGCTCCTGTCTTCTCTGGATCAAAGCTCACTTGAAATGGACTGAGGCAAAGTGGAAAACTGTTCTGTGGTCATACAAATCAAAATTTAAAGTTCTTTTTAGAAACTATGGGTGCCACATGTATCAGCACATAGCTCAACAGCCTGCCTCTCTGATGGTATGAGGGAGCCTCTGGGATAGGCAGCTTACACATCTGGAAAGACACAATCAGAGCAGAAAAGAATATACAGATTTTAGAACAACAATATACCAAAGCCAGATAATGTCTTTTTCAATGAAGGACTTGCATACTGCACCAATTACAACAGCATGGCTTCATAGTAGAAGAGTCCATGTGCTGAACTGTCCTGCCTGCAGTCCAGACCTCATACCAGCTGAAAACATTTGACACAATATGAAACCAAAACAAATCATTGCACTCTGTTTTTATTTACATTTTACGCAACGTCCCAGCTTTTTCTGATCTGGGCTTGTATAAAACCTGCCTTGATGCACAGTTAGGTTCAGAAATTTAGACAGCTAAGTTTCACTTGAAGAAGATCCAGACTGGCTTTGAAATCAGTTGTATATGTTGATTTGTTTGGATCATAGGAAAGGAGAGTCGAGTGCATTTAAAGCCCACACGGCGGCTGTACGCAGTGTTGCTTTCTGCCAGCATGGCCACAAACTGGTGACTGCTTCCGATGACAAGTCTGTGAAAGTGTGGAGTGTTCATCATCTCTGCTTCGTCTACTCTCTGAACCAGCACACTAACTTGGTGCGCTGTGCGAGGTACTTTCCCCTGTCCAGCAGGGTTTCATCATGCATTAAAAAGAAACAAACATTTGATTTTACTGTCCTTTACATTTATTTTGTATTAATTCAGACACTATGTGAAACATCTGATAGAGGTACACTAAATAGATATATTTCAATGCTATAAGGTTCAGTTAGTATTTTAATAACACGTAATGTTCTTTATTTAGATTTTCTCCAGATGGACGGCTCATAGCTTCCTGTGGGGATGACCGGACCGTCCGGCTTTGGGACACGTCCACAAAGCACTGCATCAACTGTTTCACTGACTGTGGAGGGTACGTTTTCCTTATTAAAAAAAGCAGCATTTGTTGTCTTCTTTGCTTTTTTTCCATTTGCTGACATGTTTATATTTTTGTGTGCTTCCCTAATGTGATTAGTTTCATTTATTTAGTCAGCATTTTTCTTGCAGAGTTGACAGTAACTGTATATTCACTCGAAAGAACCACAACCTTTCCATGTAGAGAGTATTACAGTTTGGACAGGTGTTTTTTGTTCTTAAGAACATCTTTCAATGTAATTTGATTTAACTGTTTCGACAATTGTTCTGTCCATTCATTCGTAATATTACTAAAGCCGTGTTCATACAGAAATAGTTTCACCAAAACAATGGTTTTATTTGTTGTTTCTAAAAGAAATTATTGTAAACACGACACCATTTCTAGAAATGTTTTTGTCCACATGAAAACACCAGAAACAACCCAAAACACTGTAGTAACTATGCCAGGTAACACTGTAATACTACCACAACAATATACCAAAAACAGGAAACTAAGTGTGAAACATGCTCCTAAAGCTTACATGCAGAGTGTGAAATGTAAACACAACAAATAGAATAGGATGCCTTTGTGGTGTAGATTAGATTAAAAGTAGGACTATGACATCATCATTTTCAAAAAGCTGCGTTTTGGCTGTCTATATAAAAACACAGGAGTGGCGTTTTGAGATCTGTTTCCATCTCAATTCTGAAACTGAGAGTCCTGTGATGGACTTGCGACCTGTCCAGGGTATACCCCGCATCTCACGCAATGACTCCTGGAGATAGATACTAACTCCCCTTGACCCTGAAAGGAAAAACAAGTAGAGAAAATAGGTGGATGAATGGATGGACTTTGAAAAGAATACCATTTTGTGGCTCCTGAAACATCTGGCTGGTTCCCTATTTTTTTTTTTTTTTTTTTTTGTGAATATGCAAAAGGCCCGTGCCCACACAAACACAGCCTAAAAGGAATAGCTCAGGAAACCCATGCCAACCCTAACTATAGGATTTACTGAAAAGTCCTAAAAGTAAACGGGGTGTCAGCCTCACAGACAGAAACTGGAAGTTGGTTCCACCAGAGAGGAGCCTGAGAACTGCCTCCTGTTCTACTTTTAGAAACTGTAGGAACTAGAAATAAACCTGCAAATTAAACACAGTTGCCTGACTTTTTTATAGCACTAAATAATACAGTTTATTTCAAATGATCTAATTATTTATTATTACAATAAAAATGGCTGTATATGGTAATAATTAGAAGATGCAGCACATTAAGATGCAAGAATAGGAATCAAAACTTGAGGTTAGCCAAGATTCACAGATTTAATATTATTTTATATTTACATATATTTATATTTCCTTTTTGCCTGCTTCAGGTAACAAACTCCATTAATATTATTATTTTTTTTTTTTCAGTTCTGTTACATTTGTTGATTTCAACTCCAGTGGCACCTGTATTGCAACGTCAGGAGCTGACAGTTCAGTGAAAATCTGGGATCTGCGTACCAACAAGCTCATTCAGCATTATCAAGGTACAACGAGTCAGAGCTAAAATGATTCACTGCTAGGCATTTTCCTGAAATAGTCTTAGTTCTGCTTCCCTTCAGTCATGGCTAGAAATGCAGTTCTCAATCATTTGGGACTCGATTTTACACATACTGTGAAGCGTCTTGTTAGAACCCAGAATGTGATTTCACTGTGTTTGGATGTGTTTTAGTTCACAGTGCAGGAGTCAATAGTTTCTCCTTCCACCCGTCCAACAATTACCTAATCAGTGGCTCCAGTGACCGCACCATTAAGATCATGGACCTGCTGGAGGGACGTCTCATCTATACTCTCCACGGACACAAGGTGGTGCTGCAGCACAACCCACAGACATCAAACAGCTTCCCATTCATCCCTAGGTTTGGGGCAGTCTGAAAGGAGCTGCCCTAACTGTCCTGACTGAAATATTTGTTAGCTATATTGTTGGTCATTAATGGTGTTTTCTCTGTTCTTCAGGGAGCTGTGATCACAGTGGCCTTTTCAAGAGCTGGAGGTCTTTTTGCCTCTGGTGGAGCTGACAGTCAGGTTGGTACTTTATGACTTTTCAATAAATAGTACTGTTCAGACTACAACTATGTTTTTGGCATTTTGTGTCTTGTTGGCTTGTTGACAGGATGACTAAGTTTGTGTGACATTGGTGTGACTCGCAGTTCGAACAAGTGTTATTTCATATCACATGAAACAGTGGAAGAGCAGAGTGTTTATTGGTGACAAACATGATGCTCTCATCAACATGCCAACAATTTTTGACAGGATTTAACTGATTTCTTTGAACTGTTCATTTTACTTTGAAAACAAAACATTGTCTAAATGTATATGTGCCACCATAATCTGAATATTCTAAGTAGAGCAAGATGAAGAGTCTTTTCACATAATTTCTGCTAAAGTAACCATGTCATTAGAAATTGATGAGAGTGTAAAAGTTTAAACACCTTTTTCTAAACCTTTACACCACCATCAGTTTTGTATTATATGGTAATTCCACCAGAAGTATATAGCTGTTCCACAGAGCTCCACTTCAAAATAGCCAAACTATCCCTTGAAGGTCACGATGCTGTAGCAGTTTAATTAGTGTAAAAAATGTTGGGTTTTTTTTTTCAAACAAGTTTTGGTTATCCTGCAGGTCCTGCTGTGGAGGACAAATTTTGACAGTAAATCCTATCAAGACGTTCTACAACAACACAGCTGGAGGTCCACCCCCGATCCCCCGCCCCACCTGTCTGACATCCATCCCAGGACCCCCCACCTCCACCACCCACAGCCCGGGGCCATTCAGGTCACTTGAGCTTCATTTTAACACATCAAAACACAAAACTAACTTTACAAATTTACAAATTTGTGTGTACCCTTTTTTTTTGTTAAATAAAGAAAAACCTGTAAAGTCATTGAAATAACCTGAAACTGACAAAAGTAATAATAACTAGAAAGTTCCTGGAGAAACTTTGACGGGGCCTGCCACGGTGTGCGTCCGTGCTGAAGCAAGATGGCTCCAAGAGCTGATCAGTTGCAGACAGGAATCATAAAGGGCTGGTCCTAAAGATGTGAGGAGTCCACCTCCGAAGTTTGATCTGTCTACTGTAAACGGTTGCAGAGTTAAAGCTCACAGGCTGTGTGACCTTGACCATTGACCTTGTGACCTTGAACTCTTTGGCATGGATCCCTGACCCATGAGGGTTATAGCTGTGATGTTTGACTTTCCTACGTTACATGATTGCAGAGTTAGAGCACGCACAATTTTGCTCTGAAATTTTTACACCGCTAGCTTTGGCGGCCATCTTGTTATTTTAACTTTGCACTCAGTATGTAATAGGCCTCTGTCTCAGCTACTACCAT